>NC_091151.1:56988920-57031420 GCF_040958095.1 Procambarus clarkii
TCGAGTTACCAATGAGTGCACAAGCTTCATACATGGAACTCTGACAGTAGATGGGAGGAAGATTGTGATCTTGGTAATCTACAATCCCCCACCAAACAGTAGAAGACCCAGGCAGGAGTATGATGACAACAACAAAGCATGTATAGATGAACTGCAGAAGGCAGCAACACTAGCCCACAGAATGAGAGCGAAGCTGCTGATCATGGGGGACCTAAATCATGGAGAGATAAATTGAGAATCAAGGAATCCCCATGGAGGGGACGAAACGTGGGGAGCAAAATTAGTAGATGTTATAGACAGGAATTTCCTGACACAACATGTGAAGGAAGACACAAGGGAAAGAGGAGGAGATGCACCGAGCCTATTAGACCTGATTTTCACCCAGAACGTAGAAGATATCGAGAATTTAGAGCATGAAATACCTCTAGGGGCCAGTGACCATTGTGTCCTAGTCTTTGACTACATGATGGAATTCAAACTTATGACCATGGGACAAGAGATCTGGGAAAGGAGAGCTGACTACAGGAAAGGGGACTATATGAGGATAAGGGACTATCTGGGTGAAGTGCAGTGGGAGGAAGAAATTAGAGGAAAAACAGTCCAAGATATGATGGACCTAGTCATACAGAAATGCCAGGAGGCCGAAGAGAGATTTATACCAACGGTAAAGGGAAAAAATAAGAAGGAATATAATAACCCATGGTTTAATAGACAGTGTCAGGAAGCAAAAATGGCCAGCAGGCGGGAGTGGAGGAAGTACAGAAGACAAAGAACAGAGGACAACAGAAGCAGATACAACAGAGCTAGGAACGATTACATTAACATAAGACGAACATCGGAAAGGGACTACGAGAACGATATTGCAATTAAAGCGAAAAAACAACCTAAGTTACTACACAGTCATATAAGAAGAAAATTTTCGGTGAACGACCAAGTGACAAGACTAAGGAAGACAGAGGGGGCATATACTGAAAGTGACAAGGAAATCTGCGAGGCACTGAATGCCAGTTTCCATGGAGTGTTCACTACCGAGCCTGAGCAGCTCCCATTGTTGGAAGGGGTTACCCTAGATGAAAGACTATCAGATATAGAGGTGACAGCAGAGGAGGTAATGAAACAGTTGACAACTCTAGATGCAACTAAAGCAGTTGGACCAGACAAAGTATCACCGTGGATACTAAAAGAAGCAGCACAGGCCCTCAGCGTGCCTCTGGCAATGATCTTTAATGAGTCACTTATGACAGGAGAATTGCCCAGTTGCTGGAAGAAGGCAAATGTCGTGCCGATCTTCAAGAAAGGAGACAGGGAGGAGGCACTTAACTACAGACCTGTATCACTGACAAGCATCCCCTGTAAAATACTGGAAAGAATAATTAGGCTACGACTGGTTGCACACCTGGAGAACATTAGGTTTGTGAACAAACATCAACATGGGTTCTGGACAGGGAAATCGTGCCTAACAAACCTTCTGGAATTCTATGATAAAATAACGAGGATAAGACAGGACAGAGATGGTTGGGCAGACTGCATATTTCTGGACTGCCAAAAAGCCTTTGATACAGTACCGCACATGAGACTGCTGTTCAAGCTCGAGAGGCAGGCGGGGGTGGGGGGAAAGGTCGTAGAATGGATAAGGAACTACCTAACAGGAAGGAGCCAAAGAGTTACGGTAAGGGGCGAGAAGTCGGACTGGCGAACAGTAACAAGTGGAGTACCACAAGGATCGGTGCTGGGACCAATTCTATTTCTTGTATATGTTAACGACATGTTTACAGGCGTAGAGTCCTACATGTCGATGTTTGCGGATGATGCAAAGTTGATGAGAAGAGTTGTGACAGATGAGGATTGCAGGATCCTCCAAGAGGACCTGAACAGATTGCAGAGATGGTCAGAGAAATGGCTACTAGAATTCAACACGAGCAAATGTAAAGTTATGGAAATGGGACTAGGAGATAGGAGACCAAAGGGACAGTACACAATGAAGGGGAACAGCCTACCTGTAACGACGTGTGAAAGAGACCTGGGGGTGGACGTAACACCTAATCTATCTCCTGAGGCACATATTAATAGGATAACGACAGCAGCGTACTCTACACTGGCAAAAGTTAGAACATCATTCAGAAACCTAAGTAAGGAGGCATTTAGGGCGCTTTACACTGCCTAAGTAAGGCCAGTCTTAGAGTATGCCGCCTCATCATGGAGTCCCCATCTGAAGAAGCATATAATGAAACTGGAAAAGGTTCAGAGGTTTGCAACGAGACTCGTCCCAGAGCTACGAGGGATGGGGTATGAGGAGCGCCTGAGGGAACTGTGCCTTACGACACTAGAAAGAAAAAGGGAGAGGGGGGACATGATAGGAACGTATAAGATACTCAGAGGAATTGACAGAGTGGACATAGACGAAATGTTCACAGGGAATAATAACAGAACGAGAGGACATGGATGGAAGCTTGAAACTCAGATGAGTCACAGAGATGTTAGGAAGTTTTCTATAAGCGTGAGAGTAGTGGGGAAATGGAATGCACTTCAGGAACAGGTTGTGGAAGCAAATACTATTCATAATTTTAAAACCAGGAATGATAGGGAAATGGGACAGGAGTCATTGCTGTAAACAACCGATGCTCGAAAGGCGGGATCCAAGAGTCAATGCTCGATCCTGCAGACACAACTAGGTGAGTACAACTAGGTGAGTACACACACACACACACACAGATATATATATATATATATATATATATATATATATATATATATATATATATATATATATATATATATATATATATATATATATATATATATATTATTAAATATGACCGAAAAAGTAAGATTAATAATTCTAACACGAATTTTCTCAATCTTTCGTACATTACGCTTCACTGTTGGAGGTAAATCAAAAATCACTTCTCCAAAATTCATTTTTATTTCTAGTCTGACGCGACACGGGCGCGTTTCGTAAAACTTATTACATTTTCAAAGACTTCACAAATACACAACTGATTAGAACTTACGTATCTCTGATTTTATATCTACATTTGAGTGAGGTGGGAGGGGTGATGTGGCATTAACACAAGACAGAACAAGAGGGGATATTAATAGGGTATTAAAAGTATCAACACAAGACAGAACAGAAACAATGGGTATTGAATAGAAGTGTTTGTAGAAAGCCTATTGGTCCATATTTCTTGATGCTTCTATATTGGAGCGGAGTCTTGAGGTGGGTAGAATATAGTTGTGCAATAATTGGCTGTTGATTGCTGGTGTTGACTTCTTGATGTGTAGTGCCCCGCAAACGTCAAGCCGCCTGCTATCGCTGTATCTATCGATGATTTCTGTGTTGTTTACTAGGATTTCTCTGGCGATGGTTTGGTTATGGGAAGAGATTATATGTTCCTTAATGGAGCCCTGTTGCTTATGCATCGTTAAACGCCTAGAAAGAGATGTTGTTGTCTTGCCTATATACTGGGTTTTTTGGAGCTTACAGTCCCCAAGTGGGCATTTGAAGGCATAGACGACGTTAGTCTCTTTTAAAGCGTTCTGTTTTGTGTCTGGAGAGTTTCTCATGAGTAGGCTGGCCGTTTTTCTGGTTTTATAGTAAATCGTCAGTTGTATCCTCTGATTTTTGTCTGTAGGGATAACGTTTCTATTAACAATATCTTTCAGGACCCTTTCCTCCATTTTATGAGCTGTGGAAAAGAAGTTCCTGTAAAATAGTCTAATAGGGGGTATAGGTGTTGTGTTAGTTGTCTCTTCAGAGGTTGCATGGCTTTTCACTTTCCTTCTTATGATGTCTTCGATGAAACCATTGGAGAAGCCGTTATTGACTAGGACCTGCCTTATCCTACAGAGTTCTTCGTCGACTTGCTTCCATTCTGAGCTGTGGCTGAGAGCACGGTCGACGTATGCGTTAACAACACTCCTCTTGTACCTGTCAGGGCAGTCGCTGTTGGCATTTAGGCACATTCCTATGTTTGTTTCCTTAGTGTAGACTGCAGTGTGGAAACCTCCGCCTTTTTCCATGACTGTTACATCTAGAAAAGGCAGCTTCCCATCCTTTTCCGTCTCGTAAGTGAAACGCAGCACGGAACTCTGCTCAAATGCCTCCTTCAGCTCCTGCAGATGTCTGACATCAGGTACCTGTGTAAAAATGTCGTCAACATACCTGCAGTATATGGCCGGTTTCAAGTTCATGTCGACTAAGACTTTTTGCTCGATGGTACCCATGTAGAAGTTTGCAAACAGGACACCTAGGGGAGAACCCATGGCGACCCCATCTACTTGCTTATACATGTGCCCATCCGGGCTCAAGAAGGGTGCCTCTTTAGTACAAGCTTGGAGTAGTTTCCTCAGAATACTTTCTGGCATGTCAAGAGGAGTACAGGCTGGATCACGATACACTCTGTCGGCTATCATTCCGATTGTCTCGTCCACAGGTACGTTGGTAAACAGCGATTCTACGTCCAACGAGGCTCTTATCCCTGTGGCCCGTGTGCCCCGCAGTAAGTCCACAAATTCCTTTGGAGACTTCAGGCTGAAGGCGCAAGGAACATAAGGAGTCAGCAGGCCGTTGAGTCGCTTCGCCAGTCTGTACGTGGGTGTGGGTATCTGGCTAATGATTGGCCGAAGTGGGTTTCCAGGCTTGTGCGTCTTGACATTTCCATACGCATATCCAGGTTTATATTCCCCAATGATCTTTGGCAGGTGGAGTCCGGATTTCTTGGCGTTCACAGTTTCGATCAGTTTGTTGACCTTTGCTTTTAATTCGGCTGTAGTGTCCTTCGTTACCCTTTGGAACTTAGTTTGGTCAGAGAGTATGATGTTCATTTTCGCCAGATATTCGTCTTTTTTAAGAATGACATATATTGGCGACTTGTCACCTCTCCTGACAACTATCTCCTTGTTCTCACGAAGGCTTTTAGCTGCCGCTTTAAGCTCGGGGGACAGTATGGTGCTTCTGTAGTTGCCTCGATTCTTTCCTCCTTCTGCAATAAGTTCTGCTTGTAAGGTATCTTTGGTAGTGACCTTCTTTTGTGTCTCTAGGTCGAATATGTCGTCCAACAGAATTTCCAACTCTACTTTCCGGGCCATTTCACTCGGTCTGGACATAACATGACAGTTTATGCCCAGATTTAGGAGAGTGACTTGGTCCTCAGTGAGGTTAATTCCTGCAAGGTTCAGGAAGCCATCTCTTGGTCGTGGAATTGCCATAGGTCCTCCATATAATGTTGTTAGTTTCTTGATAATCCTTGTTTCAGTGCTGAGGTGATGTTGGTCTGTGAGGATGTCGAGGTGTTGTACAATGCGGGTACGGATACTATGGTCGATGTTGCTATTTCTCCACTCGTTTGTAGCATGAAGTAGTTGCGTTTTGTTGTCTTTGAATTCATTCTCTGCCTTGTATATCTGATCACGAATCAGATCCTGGCGATATTTTATCGTGAAGGCTTGATTCCTTGCTGCTGGGTCGTGCACTTTAATATTAGTATATTTTGGTAGCAGTCTTTCCTGTAGACATATATTATTAAATATGACCGAAAAAGTAAGATTAATAATTCTAACACGAATTTTCTCAATCTTTCGTACATTACGCTTCACTGTTGGAGGTAAATCAAAAATCACTTCTCCAAAATTCATTTTTATTTCTAGTCTGACGCGACACGGGCGCGTTTCGTAAAACTTATTACATTTTCAAAGACTTCACAAATACACAACTGATTAGAACTTACGTATCTCTGATTTTATATCTACATTTGAGTGAGGTGGGAGGGGTGATGTGGCATTAACACAAGACAGAACAAGAGGGGATATTAATAGGGTATTAAAAGTATCAACACAAGACAGAACAGAAACAATGGGTATTGAATAGAAGTGTTTGTAGAAAGCCTATTGGTCCATATTTCTTGATGCTTCTATATTGGAGCGGAGTCTTGAGGTGGGTAGAATATAGTTGTGCAATAATTGGCTGTTGATTGCTGGTGTTGACTTCTTGATGTGTAGTGCCTCGCAAACGTCAAGCCGCCTGCTATCGCTGTATCTATCGATGATTTCTGTGTTGTTTACTAGGATTTCTCTGGCGATGGTTTGGTTATGGGAAGAGATTATATGTTCCTTAATGGAGCCCTGTTGCTTATGCATCGTTAAACGCCTAGAAAGAGATGTTGTTGTCTTGCCTATATACTGGGTTTTTTGGAGCTTACAGTCCCCAAGTGGGCATTTGAAGGCATAGACGACGTTAGTCTCTTTTAAAGCGTTCTGTTTTGTGTCTGGAGAGTTTCTCATGAGTAGGCTGGCCGTTTTTCTGGTTTTATAGTAAATCGTCAGTTGTATCCTCTGATTTTTGTCTGTAGGGATAACGTTTCTATTAACAATATCTTTCAGGACCCTTTCCTCCATTTTATGAGCTGTGGAAAAGAAGTTCCTGTAAAATAGTCTAATAGGGGGTATAGGTGTTGTGTTAGTTGTCTCTTCAGAGGTTGCATGGCTTTTCACTTTCCTTCTTATGATGTCTTCGATGAAACCATTGGAGAAGCCGTTATTGACTAGGACCTGCCTTACCCTACAGAGTTCTTCGTCGACTTGCTTCCATTCTGAGCTGTGGCTGAGAGCACGGTCGACGTATGAGTTAACAACACTCCTCTTGTACCTGTCAGGGCAGTCGCTGTTGGCATTTAGGCACATTCCTATGTTTGTTTCCTTAGTGTTGACTGCAGTGTGGAAACCTCCGCCCTTTTCCATAACTGTTACATCTAGAAAAGGCAGCTTCCCATCCTTTTCCGTCTCGTAAGTGAAACGCAGCACGGAACTCTGCTCAAATGCCTCCTTCAGCTCCTGCAGATGTCTGACATCAGGTACCTGTGTAAAAATGTCGTCACCATACCTGCAGTATGACGCACAAGACGCACAAGCCTGGAAACCCACTTCGGCCAATCATTAGCCAGATACCCACACCCACGTACAGACTGGCGAAGCGACTCAACGGCCTGCTGACTCCTTATGTTCCTTGCGCCTTCAGCCTGAAGTCTCCAAAGGAATTTGTGGACTTACTGCGGGGCACACGGGCCACAGGGATAAGAGCCTCGTTGGACGTAGAATCGCTGTTTACCAACGTACCTGTGGACGAGACAATCGGAATGATAGCCGACAGAGTGTATCGTGATCCAGCCTGTACTCCTCTTGACATGCCAGAAAGTATTCTGAGGAAACTACTCCAAGCTTGTACTAAAGAGGCACCCTTCTTGAGCCCGGATGGGCACATGTATAAGCAAGTAGATGGGGTCGCCATGGGTTCTCCCCTAGGTGTCCTGTTTGCAAACTTCTACATGGGTACCATCGAGCAAAAAGTCTTAGTCGACATGAACTTGAAACCGGCCATATACTGCAGGTATGTTGACGACATTTTTACACAGGTACCTGATGTCAGACATCTGCAGGAGCTGAAGGAGGCATTTGAGCAGAGTTCCGTGCTGCGTTTCACTTACGAGACGGAAAATGATGGTAAGCTGCCTTTTCTAGATGTAACAGTCATGGAAAAGGGCGGAGGTTTCCACACTGCAGTCTACACTAAGGAAACAAACATAGGAATGTGCTTAAATGCCAACAGCGACTGCCCTGACAGGTACAAGAGGAGTGTTGTTAACGCATACGTCGACCGTGCTCTCAGCCACAGCTCAGAATGGAAGCAAGTCGACGAAGAACTCTGTAGGGTAAGGCAGGTCCTAGTCAATAACGGCTTCTCCAATGGTTTCATCGAAGACATCATAAGAAGGAAAGTGAAAAGCCATGCAACCTCTGAAGAGACAACTAACACAACACCTATACCCCCTATTAGACTATTTTACAGGAACTTCTTTTCCACAGCTCATAAAACGGAGGAAAGGGTCCTGAAAGATATTGTTAATAGAAACGTTATCCCTACAGACAAAAATCAGAGGATACAACTGACGATTTACTATAAAACCAGAAAAACGGCCAGCCTACTCATGAGAAACTCTCCAGACACAAAACAGAACGCTTTAAAAGAGACTAACGTCGTCTATGCCTTCAAATGCCCACTTGGGGACTGTAAGCTCCAAAAAACCCAGTATATAGGCAAGACAACAACATCTCTTTCTAGGCGTTTAACGATGCATAAGCAACAGGGCTCCATTAAGGAACATATAATCTCTTCCCATAACCAAACCATCGCCAGAGAAATCCTAGTAAACAACACAGAAATCATCGATAGATACAGCGATAGCAGGCGGCTTGACGTTTGCGAGGCACTACACATCAAGAAGTCAACACCAGCAATCAACAGCCAATTATTGCACAACTATATTCTACCCACCTCAAGACTCCGCTCCAATATAGAAGCATCAAGAAATATGGACCAATAGGCTTTCTACAAACACTTCTATTCAGTACCCATTGTTTCTGTTCTGTCTTGTGTTGATACTTTTAATACCCTATTAATATCCCCTCTTGTTCTGTCTTGTGTTAATGCCACATCACCCCTCCCACCTCACTCAAATGTAGATATAAAATCAGAGATACGTAAGTTCTAATCAGTTGTGTATTTGTGAAGTCTTTGAAAATGTAATAAGTTTTACGAAACGCGCCCGTGTCGCGTCAGACTAGAAATAAAAATGAATTTTGGAGAAGTGATTTTTGATTTACCTCCAACAGTGAAGCGTAATGTACGAAAGATTGAGAAAATTCGTGTTAGAATTATTAATCTTACTTTTTCGGTCATATTTAATAATATATGTCTACAGGAAAGACTGCTACCAAAATATACTAATATATATATATATATATATATATATATATATATATATATATATATATATATATATAAACGTTTGTGAGGGTACCACCTCTGGTGCCAATGTGGGGACCCTTAGCCTCGGAGAAGAAAATAAAAAGTATTCAGAGGAGACCTTGTGGTTTCTCACTGAACACTAATATTATCCTCTCCTACCACCCCCATTCTTTTGTATGTACACATATATATTTACTTTATTTGAACTTTGTTACAAAAAAGGAGTTACATATGGGTTACAAAGAAGGTTATCATAGGTTGTCGAGTTCCTCCAGCTCCTCAGATGGCGGGCAGGAACCCTGGATGCAGTGCGCATTTCTCCTCTGTATCGCCACACTGAGGCGCTGGAAAAGAAAGCTTGCAGCTCTTGGGTCCCTTGTTGTTTCAATGAGCCTAGAACCCAGTTCCTTAAAAAAACTGGTAGCACTTTTACCCCAGGCGCCGAGTGTCTCAGAAGCAATGGGGACAAAATTGTAGTGGTGATCCAGTTCTCTATACTTACGGGATTTGGCCGCTTCCCTGTGGGTGGCAGCGCCACCTGGTTGTGAAACACTGAGGTTAATGTAGGTGTTAGCCAGGGTTGATACACATGTGTAGGCCCATACCAACTGCTTGCCATTCTTCCAGGGGTTCACTGTGATACCATCCGGGCAACCAATAAGAGCATCAGAGTTACGGGGCGTTAGGTAACGGGGCTCTCTTTCAGCTGGGCATCCAGCTGTGGTGAGGCTCCTCTTGATGGTGTCGTTAATATGTATATATATATATATATATATATATATATATATATATATATATATATATATATATATATATATATATATATATATATACATATATATATATATATATATATATATATATATATTTATTTATATATATATATATACTGTAATTACTAAGAGACAGATAAGGATAGCCGGTAGCCAGGAAGACAGACCAGAATCAGACTTAGTTTGCAGACTTCGCAGCACCTGGAGTGACAACCAGAGCGCAACTCATAGCCTCCTGAGACTGAAGGATGCCTAATGTACAAATCCACAAGGGCCGTGACGAGGATTCGAACCCTGGTTTGTGTCTCGGAGAGGCTGCAGGATCCAGTAAGTTCAGTAGAACTTCGGTTTCAACTCTTTTTACCATGTCGTAGCTCAGTCGATTAAGGAAGCGTCTGGGATGCTCCCGGACGCAGGTTCAAATCCACGTCACGGCCCTTGTGGATTTGTTCATTTGATGCACCACGCTATTGTGTTGTCTGTGTGTAATGCCTAATGTAATTACTAAAAAATATACATATAATTTGAAAAAAATTGATTGTACCTTTTTCCCACTTAGGTATTTTTTCTTATAAAATTAAATGACCGCCTAATAGTTGTGGGTGGCCCCTTTGTCTCCTGGCAGCCATTATTTTTAGACCAAGTCCGTCACTGTACAGGAATTTGGGCGAGTGCTCGAGTAGACGAGTACTCACAAGTCAGCTTTATTTTATTTATATGTAACGAGCCCCATCCCCACCTATTTGTTACACTTAAGGGTTAAGAGTCACTTGACATGGTAATTACATAAGTGCGAACAGTTAGCAACTGATCATAACATGAGTCTTGCGTTACTGGACAGTAATTCACAAGTAGCACAAACCATGTTCCAGGAAGTGAACGATGCAGCTGCAAACTATATGAAGAAAGTCCCAGTTGACAAGTCAGTAACTGATCTGTTAGATCATATTCAATACAGCTTGCTCAGTATGAGGATAATGTCCAAGCCAAGTTCCATAAATTAAGTAGTATTAAAGCACAACAGAATGTAAATCCTCCCCACATCTAATTTAACCACCGTTGAAAAGAAAATTGGCGAAACTGGAAGGAATTTGGGGAATCCCTCCACATGTATAATTCCCAAACTAACATAAGTAATATAACTAAGTTTACCTACTTGAAAGAGCCTCTGGAAGTGGAAGTTAAGTCTGTGATAGTAAATATAAACCACATCGATGATATCACCATAATATAATCAAGTTACTAAGGTGGAAACATTATAATGCTTAACTGTTTATCTTACTTTCCACCTGCTAGACTTGCCTCCACCAATCAACAATACAGAGTCCATACAGAGTTTTCGTTTTGAGGTGGAATTATTATTAATTTCCCTCTGCACATATATCAACACCATTGAAGCTGAGAGGTTTTTAAAACTAATTATACAGTGAAAAGTATCTACTGACATTCTAACAACTATTTGCTCACACCTTAATAAAGCGTTTCTTACCCAGAGAGAAAAGCCAAAGTGTCTAAAACCAGCTATCAATCTTGCGAACCTTTGACAAAATTAAGCCTTATGACAAACTCAGACAGGTGACCCCTGACAAACCCATGCTAACTACAATCCTAAGGCTGCACATTTTAGAGGGAAGCAAGGTAGCATGGGAAACTCTCCGGTGTTCCAATCTTTACCTGTTATTTTATCCGTACACTGGAAGCTTGAGTCTCCAGTTTGTGCCACAGTTGGATGGAACTATTTGTTTTACAAGTAGGGTTATTTAATATACAGAAGCTTTACCTACACAGATTATCAATCCATATCAGTCGTGTACAGCACTTGCAACGGTGCACTAGATGCTTGCCAACTTATGACACAGCACGTGTGAATTTGCTGGTGCTACCTTACAGCAAATACTGTAAGGTAGACGATAATATTAATGCCTTGTTGTTCAAGGCTAATGCAGTTGAAACCTTCCAACCAACATAATTAATTAGTCATAAAGGAGCCAAAAAATATTAGAAAGTTGTTTGATAAAGACTCCCATTAGACATTCATCACCAATGGGGGTGACAGAAGGCATTAAATTAATCCCCATTACTCTGGTAACATTAAACATTTCTTGATATCTGTGGTGTTTGTGTGTTACTGAGGAAGTCTTGGTTGTATGGTTGATATAAAACCATTGCTTGGTTACTGACTTTAATACTTAAACTGATACATGACTAGAAGCTACCAAGCTTGGCGGGCGTCCTGTACGCTCTCTGTTGTTTATCCCCTGCTCGCCTCTGAGCCACAACACACACATACGGATGGTACCGTTTTCTATGAACATGACAGTATATTACTAATTCAGGACTCCAGGCTTATGGTGTGGGGAAGCCATATGTCCGTCTTGGTAGGTACACACTACTGGTGTATGCCATTGTTGTTGACAAGATCCTGTCTAACCTACACGTTATTGGTCTTGGGCGACCGCAAGACATCTTCGAAAAAATGGGGTGAAATTGGATGAACTGTAAGTCAATTCTAACATCAAGAACACTGATGTTCTGGTGGATCCGACTATTACAACAATTACATTCTCTCGAAAAAGAGAATGCAAGGAATAAATCTCATACCTTCTGCATGAGGAAAATTAATGAGAGGTCTGGTATTGCGGTTTAACTCATCGCCTCCTGTAGATTCTGTTAAACCAGCAACTGTGATAATTCTTTAAATAAGAACAGATCAGTCCCAATTACAAGTCACCCAGACGAGTGAGGAGGGTAGTTGGAACCAATTAAAAAATTGTGGGATCTGGCAACAAGAGTGATCCTATCTAATCTACCCAGCCCAGATCATACAGATTCGTATCAACAGTACCCATACACGGTACAAGACGATAATGAACAATGCTGGGTCTGACAGTCATGTAAGCTAAACCAATAACAATTACCAATCTGTTATAATACAGCCAACAGTCAGTGAAAATCACAGATTAAGGTGGTGGTGTATTGTTTGATATAATATGTGAAGTTTGTTTTGGGGCAACATATGATTTTTGTAATGCGTGGCATCATAGGTTCAGTTTTATATATTCAATATAGGATGTCGTGCGATATGTTTTAATCGTGGAGTATTGTGTTATGCTATAAGTATGTTATGCTGCAAGCTGTGGAAAAATTTCCCCGCCTAGTTCAGTTTAATTTATATATCAATTAATTAATTAAATATACATTAGATAAAGATACTTTTCGTTGGTGTGTACAATTTACCAATATAAAATTAAGTTAGATTTATCCGAAACAGAAAGAATCGTATTTAATTCCTCCATTCACTATGGAGAAAACGTGATGGCTGCGTCACGAACTTACAGAATACCAAACGTATTTATGTCTGTACTTACAACTTTATACATACAGTCTGACCACTGTTTACAAAATAAAGGTCAATACCTCTTTGTTCCCATTGCGTCTGAGACGCATGGCCCCTGGGGCAAGAGTGCCTTGGGATTTCTCAAGGAATTGGGTTCCAAGCTCATTGACGTCACCAGAGACCCAAGGGCTTCCAGTTTTTTGTTTCAGCGTCTCAGTGTGGCGATCCAGAGGGGAAATGCTTGCTGCGTCCTCGGTTCCTGTCCGGAAGCGGAGGAGCTTCAAGAGATCCATAATCTTTAGGCATTTGTCTTGTATGTTTCGTAACCTTTAAATACACAATAAAGCAAAAAAAAAAAAAAGGAAAGGAAGGGGGTGGTAGGAGAGAAGCACACAGAAACTGTATTGGAGGGGACCTACATTCCCTCCAATGCGTTATGTGTGGTTTCCTCCGAGGCTAGGGGTCCCCCTTCTTCCAGCCAGAGGTGGTACTCATTACTATTTTTTATTAAAAAAAAAAATTATGAGAATAAAATAAAACTAAAAAGAATTTAATATAGCAAATTTATATACCTCTTCTTCCGGGAATAAGAGAAAATTTTATGGGACATGAATGCTCCCTGCCGAAGGAGATGAGACGCTCCATCATGGACTCCCAAGCGGGACACACGAGTGTAGCAGTGCTGGGTTTTCTTTTGTGTTAACGAAACTCCTATGATGTTACTGCTCACTAATCTCACCCATAACAAGGGAAGTACCTCAGTCCCGTACTCACTCCTTAAAAAACAGTGTTGCCACATAGTTACAGAGAGTATGGTTAGAAGGTAGGAAACACCAGCCCCAGGGGTAAGCACTCTAGATGAAAATGTCGCAATAATTTGTAATTGAATAAAGTGACCAATATTCGTGATTTATATTATATTGTAACTTGTCGATAGTCTGATGTTCAATCACAAAGAAGCTGAGTTTGGTATTATCCAGAATAAGGATCGTCCCCAGAGAGAGACGCAATAGC
This sequence comes from Procambarus clarkii, assembly GCF_040958095.1. Classification (NCBI taxonomy): domain Eukaryota; kingdom Metazoa; phylum Arthropoda; class Malacostraca; order Decapoda; family Cambaridae; genus Procambarus; species Procambarus clarkii. Next base: position 57,002,845 of record NC_091151.1, read on the forward strand.
CACATGTCGACAGGAGGGATGTCGGGCTCACGTGACTGACACGCGACCCAGCTAAACCAAAAGCTCCTGTTCAGCTAAACTGACATTTATTTTCCTTTTTTGAAATACCAAAATCTAGTTAATTTAAATAATCTGAAGTCTCAATAATAAGAAGCAACTGATTTATTTCAATTTAGTTATTTATATATGTAAATACCCCCCATATATGTGAGGAATTATTTATATGGAGTTTTTTAAATATACAGCGCACTATTTTCCAAATAATAAAATATAATTTAATTGAACAAATATTTAACCGAAATTGATGTTAATGAAATCTAATATATTTAAAATAAATATTCCCTTCACAAGTAAATATTCCGCACACATGTCACTTTACATGTTCTGTAACGTGTGACACCTTAACAATTATGTAATCTGCTTCCTGATATATATATACTGCACTCTGGGGATACCTGCCATTGTCAGGCTCTGCCTGTCTTCCATCTGTCTACCAATCCATCTATCTATTTCTTTTTCTTTCCAACCAATTATCTAGCTAGCCATCAATTTATCCATCCATATATTCACCTATTTCTCCATCTTTGCATCCATCCATTAAAATGTCCATATATCTCTCCATCTATCTATCCATTTATCTTTTCTACTAGCTATCCATCTATCTATACATGTATTTATCCCTCTATCCATCCATCTTTCTATTCATCTATGTATCCATCTATCTATACATCTATTTGACAATGTGGGATTATATGGCTAAGTACATATTTAATTATAATTTTAGTAAGTGGACTGTATATTTAAAAATCTATCCATCCTTCTATCTATCTATTCCATCTACGTATTCATCTATCTATACATCCATTTGACCATGTAAGATTATATGTGGGATATATATATATATATATGAAAGTATATATAATAAGAATGAGCGGTCCCAGTGTATTGACGTTTGAGTATCTGGTCGAAGAAGGGTTTATGAACTCAAAAAAGGGAACTGGAAACAAAATGGTGGCATTCCGAAAGGGAAACTATGTGGAGATAAGAAAATTCCTAACAGATTTGCAAAAAGGCAGAAGAAAAGTTCGTCCCAGTCAAAAAGGTAAAAAAATTAAATGCAGATGAGAAACTTATGGTTTAATCAGAGATGTAAAATAGCAAACCAACAAAGTAAAAGAGCGTTATCTTGGTTATTTTGAAATGATTTCGGGGCTTTAGTGTCCCTGTGGCCCGGTCCTCGACCAGGCCTCCACCTCCAGGAAGCAGCCCGTGACAACTGACTAACACCCAGGTACCTATTTTACTGCTAGGTAACAGGGGCATAGGGTGAAAGAAACTCTGCCCATTGTTTCTCGCCGGCGCCCGTGATCGAACCCGGGACCACAGGATCACAAGTTCGGTGTTCTGTCCGCTCGGCCGATCGGCTCCCTGCGTGGAGAAACTAAAGAAATAACAGGACACTTGAAAGCAGAGAAGGATACTAGAGTGCCAGGAATAAATACGTCAGGGTGAGAAAAGAGGCAGGAGGGCAATATGAAAACGACATCGCAAGCAAGGAAAAGACACAACCTAAAATACTGCACAACCACATCAGGAGAAAAACAACAGTGAATGAACAGGTAATGAAACTGAGGATAGGGGCAGACAGATTCACTACAAACGACAAGGTAGTGTGTGAGAAACTGAATAAGAAATTCTAGGAGGTCTTCACATTAGAGCAAGGAGAAGTTCTAGAGATAAGAAAGGGAATAGTTAACCAGGTACCACTAGAGGAGTTTGGGATTACCAGTGGGGATGTAAGGAAGGTCTTGCTAGAGTTGGATGTGACAAAGTCTATAGTCCCAGACGCAATCTCCCCTTGGATCCTAAGGGAAGGAGCAGAAGCAAGGTGCCTACCACTCTTCATATTGTATAACAAATCACTGGTAGTAGAGGAACTGCCAAAAATTTGGAAGACGGCTAACGTAGTTCCAATAAACAAGAAGGGGGGTAGACAGGAGGCACTGAACTACAGGCCAGTGTCCCTAACTTGCATACCATGAAAGCTTATGGAAAAGATTGTGCGAATAAAGCTAGTGGAACATCTGGAGCGAAAGAACTTTCTAACACAACATCAACATGGGTTCAGGTATGGCAGATCCTGCCTCACAGGATTAATTGAATTCTACGACCAGGCAGCAAAAAAATCAGGCAAGCAAGAGAGAGGGTGAGCAGACTCCATATTTTTGAATTGCCAAAAAGCCTTTGACACAGTACCACACAAGAGGCTAGCGCAAAAGCTGGAGATGCAGGCAGGAGTCAAAGGGAAGGTTCTCCATTGGATAAAGGAGTACCTAAGCAACAAAAGACAGCGAGTCACTGTAAGGGGTGAGGTCTCAGATTGGCGAGACGTCACCATTGGAGTCCCGCAGGGTTCAGTCCTTGGACCTATACTGTTTCTGTTATATGTAAATGATCTCCCTGAACGTATAGAATTATTCCTCTCAATGTTTGCTGATGATGCGAAAATTATGAGGAGGATTATAACAGAGGAAGATAGTAGGAGGCTACAAGATGACTTAGACAAACTGAATGAATGGTCCAAGAAATGGCTACTAAAGTTAAATCCGAGTAAATGTAAGTTAATAAAGCTTGGCGGTGGAAATAGGATGCCAGACACAGGATACAGAATGGGAGAAGAAGTCCTTCATCAAACGGACAGAGAGAAAGATCTAGGTGTTGATATCACGCCAAACTTGTCTCCTGAAGCCTACATCAAAAGAATAATATTTGCGGCTTCTGCGAGGTTGGCAAACATCAGAACTGCCTTCAGGAACCTGTGAAAGGAATCATTCAGAGCCTGTATACCACATATGTAAGACCAATCCTCGAGTATGCGGCCCCCTGCATGGAGCCCGTTCCTTGTCAAGCACAAGAAACTGGAAAAAGTTCAGAGGTATGCCACTAGGCTAGTCCCAGATCTAAGAGGCATGAATTACGAGGAAACGCTGCGTGAAATGCACCTCACAACACTGGAAGACAAAAGAGTAAGGGAAGATATGATTACTATCTATAAAATTCTGAAAGGAATTTACATGTTGAAAAGGATAAACTGTTTAACATGAGAGGTACGCAAACAAGGGGACGCAGGTGCAAAATGAGTACCAACATGAGTCACAGAGACGTTAGAAAGAACTTTTTCAGTGTCAGAGTAGTTAACAGCTGGAATGCACTAGGAAGTGATGTGGTGGAGGCTGACTCCATACAAAGTTTCAAATATAGAAATGATAGATCCCAGTTGGCTCAGGAATCTGTACACCAGTTGATTGACGGTTGAAAGGCGGGACCAAAGAGCCAGAGCTCAACCCCCCACAAGTACAACTAGGTGAGTACGAGAAATACACAGTTTATGTTAACATTCTCACTGTTTCCATTTATTTTATTTATTAATCCATCCACCTATTTATTCATCCATCTATCTATCAATCTTCTCATCTTTCTATATATCCCTCTATCCAAAAATATATCCATCAATGTATCCATCTCTCTATGCATACATATATTTGCACTGTCTATCTCCCATCTGTCTCTGTCTCTGCGTCTCTCTCTTTCTCTGTCTATCAGTCCGTATTTCTTCCCGCAGTCTGTTGTTCTGTTACTGATGGCGTGTGTCTGTCTGTCTTTGTATTTCTAGGTCACTCTGTCTCTCTGTCTGTCTGTCTGTCTCTCTTTCTCTCTCTCTCTCTCTCTCTCTCTCTCTCTCTCTCTCTCTCTCTCTCTCTCTCTCTCTCTCTCTCTCTCTCTCTCTCTCTCTCTCTCTCTCTCTCTCTCTTTCTCTCTCTCTCTCTGTCTCTCTCTCTCTCTCTCTCTCTCTCTCTCTCTCTCTCTCTCTCTCTCTCTCTCTCTCTCTCTCTGTCTCTCTCTCTCTCTCTCTCTCTCTCTCTCTCTCTCTCTCTCTCTCTCTCTCTCTCTCTCTCTCTCTCTCTCTCTCTCTCTCTCTCTCTCTCTCTCTCTCTCTCTCTCTCTCTCTCTCTCTCTCTCTCTCTCTCTCTCTCTCTCTCTCTCTCTCTCTCTCTCTCTCTCTCTCTCTCTCTCTCTCTCTCTCTCTCTCTCTCTCTCTCTCTCTCTCTCTCTCTCTCTCTCTCTCTCTCTCTCTCTCTCTCTCTCTCTCTCTCTCTCTCTCTCTCTCTCTCTCTCTAATGTGTGGGTGATCGCCTGCGAGAGGAGCGTAGGAGAGCGTGTGAAACACTCAACAAATAATAATTACCCCTTACTCTGATAAAGGGCCGTGGCTTGATAAACCTTTAAAGCTGTGGAAGAATCGTCTGTTTTATGTGAGTACGGCCAAATTATTTACCGCATGAAATTTATGTTAATTTTCCAAAGATCAGTGTATAATGATACATATTACCATAAGAAAAAAAGATTACTCTGAACGTTGGTTTTGAAAATATTTAGCTGAGCAGACGGCTTTCATTGCCAAACATCTTAGTGGTGGTGTGAATGTGACCTTGGCATGCTTTTACCTCTTCAATTCTGACCTCCCGAACCATCCATTGTTCATCCTGTACACCCGACCATTCCCTCTGTCAATATGGACGATGCTAGTCTCAACCGTGTGGCCTCCAACGTCGAACAGCCAAACAGACAGACAGACATTCACACGTAAAGTTTGGAGTATGTAGCATGATACAAGTAATGTGTTTCCATTCAGTAAGATACATATTTTGAGTTTATATTTCTTGTGAATAATGTCACCATAAATATTAAACATTTATTGTTTTTTGATACCATGGGGACGTTTGAGAGCATTTGTGCCATATATGGCACTGGGGGAATACCCGGAGTTGCCTTAGTCTGTCAGTCTGTCTCCACTCTGTCTATCTAACTATCATTTTACCTATCTCTCTATTTATCTATCTATCCACCTATCTCTCTATTTGTCTATCCATTAATTTATATATCCATTAATCTATTCTTATATACATTCATCTATCCATCAATCTGTACATTTATACATCTATTCATTTATCTCTTCATCAACTCCGCCAACAATCAATATATCTGTCTATCCATTTATCTGCCCGTCTATCTCAGTCTATCTATTCATCTATATAACTACTATCTACCCATCAACCTATTTAAGATTGTATCTATTCATCTATTTTCCCATCTACCCATCTAGCAATCCATAAATCCTTCTATCTATATTTCTGTCAGTCCACTTGTACATCAAACCATTTGTCCATACATCTACTCATCTGTCTATTTATCTACACTTCTATATACCCGTCGGTCCCTGTATCCATCGATCTATCCATCTACCTAGTGATCTATCTATCCATCTATGCATCAACCTACACATCCATCCATCTATGCATCCATGAATCCATTCATCTGCCCTTTTCTCTGTCCATTTATCTATATACATACATCCATCTTTACATTCATCGCTCTATCCATCCATCGATCTTTGCATCCATCGCTCTATCCATCCATCTGTGCAGCTATCTATCTATTAATTTATCCATCTAGATTTCTATCCCTTTATCCATTAATATTTCGATCTAGTTTTCTTTCCATTAATCTATCCATTTCGCTTTCTATCCATTAATCTATCCATCTATCCATTAATCTATCCATCAATCTATCCATCTATTCATTAGTGTATCCATCTAGCTTTCTATCTATCTATCTAGTAATCTTTCCAGCTAGCTTTCTATTGATCTATCTATCTTTCCAACTATCTTTCTATTGATCTATCTATCTTTCCAACTAGATTTCTATTCATCTATCTATCCGTTAATCTTGCCAATATATTTCCATCTACCTATCCATCTATCTACCCTTCTACCTAGAAAACCATTAACACATCCATCTATTTATCTGTCTATCCATCTTTCCAGTCATATATCCATCCATTTTTCTACTGTCTGTCTCTGTCACTAGATGTCTTTGTCTCTGCCTGTCTGTGTCTGTCTCTCTGATGAAAAGTATAGTTGTCTGCGTGTTGAGTGTCTATTACGAACCTTACCTCCTGTGGAGGTTAGTTTCAATTATAAATTGTTGGTAGACACAGTAGACAATGTTTTAATGGAATAAATCTACAGCTGATATCTGGAAGGCCGCGAGTCACCGGTAATACTCCGCCCAGCAAAGTAGTACCTTCTCACCTGGAGATTCTTAGGAATAATGTGAACCGGAATAGCCTAACTGTGTGAGGGAAAAATGAACTCATCTAAAATCATGCATGGGGAATATGGTAAATAAAGTCAATAAAGGGTTTGGTTGAAAATGTAAAGCATAGAGTATTAAGGGGCGATGACGCAAGAGCGGTGGACGCCATCTTGACTTGAGGGGAGGTGTATCTTGGACGACCAGACCTTGCTAACTGAGGGTTTGTCTCCGGCCGTATAGTCAGATAAGCCACCATACTATTTTAACAGGGTTGCAAGATAGGGTAGAGTACTCATGCACTCTTTGGTGATGTTTCATAAGAGAGAGAGAGTCCAAGTTTCCTAGAAATTGAAATTGAAATTGAAATAAGTTTATTGAGGTAAAATACACACAAAGGGATGAGGTAGCTCAAGCTATTCTCACCCCGTTCAGTACAACGTGTTAATACATACATAGACACACATCACAAACAATAAACATATTACCAAACCTTCTGAGAGATAAACATATACATTTCCTCCTTCACAAGTAGTATGTTATCAGACGTACACACAAATACTTTTATGACCTAGGTATACTGTATAGACAATTTGCAAGAGACATGCAGATAATTCAACAAAATATTACAGTCTTGGTGCAAAATTCTTATATATCTTAAGAATATCATCAACCTTTCCGTTGTGACACATACAGGCTATTTGTTCAGGAACAGTCCCTATCTCAGTGTTTCTATATACATTAATCAACGGACAATCAAGAACATAATGGGCCAGGGTGTGAGACCTTAACATACCACATAGTTTACACCTCGTGTCATTATCATGAACACCTATCCCATATTCCCAGTAATATTTGTACCCAAGCCTGAGCCGAATGTACACAGAGTCCACTCCAAGCTTTTCTCTTTTTACCATAAGTGAAATGGGTGTTTTGACTCACATACATGTAGTGTTGCATGGTTTGACTTCTCACATACATTATCTCTCTCCTCTCCACTCCTGCCTGTGCCTGAATATTTCTGATTTTGCTTCTTATTTGTCTCACTGTGAATTCACATTCAATGTCAACTTGTGGTTTTGATGTGGCACGTTTGGCCAAGCCATCCGCCACCTCGTTGAGCACTATTCCAACATGAGATGGTGTTACGGACCCGAGCCCAACGTCCGAGCACGGAACAGTGACGACCGCGCCATCTGTGGGTCAGCTCCCGAAACCCCCTCCAAATGGACGCCGCCACCTAGTGAGGACGAGATATACTGGCCACAAGGGCTAGTTTCCCGTCCTGATCAGCTCATAACACAGCCGCTGCTGACCTCTGGTGAGGTGGAGCTTAGACAGCAACGCCATCTATGGAGTGGATACGCCAGGCGTTTGTGTCTAAGCCTGTAGGTAAGGTGTCCTAGTGTGTCCCTGTTACTGATGACGTGTCTGATTACAGAGTCGACCTGGGACTGCTATAATGGAAGTTGGATCAGTCTACCGAAGGCAGCCGTCTTGTCTCCAAGTGTTTGCTGCAGCAGCTGTGAGTCGCCCCCCGGATGAACACTGTGGTGTTACCCTGCCTGTGACGTGGCAGTTGAGGGATTGTCGTACCCGGGACTGACTGGTGGAGACGCTTAACTACTGGGACGTTGTAGTGAGGAGAGTGGTCTGTGGGATCACACGAGGCTCCTGACTAGGGTTCGCGACCTTAGTATCGATCGTGGAGTGGCCTAACCAGCGTCGCTGATTGGAACCTGCCAGCTACCGGCTGGACTTGTGGTTGATGGCCTCCACGACGGTGCCCCCAGTGGAACTGTGATTTGGCTGGCCTGTGGCCAGGGTAGACTCAAGAGGATCGAAGGATTCCTAGTGAGGCCACAAAAGCACCAAGAGCTTAGCATCGTGAGCACCGTGAACGTCCAGAGTCTTCAGAAGAAGACAACGTTGACCAGACCACACACTAGAAATTGAAGGGACGACGACGTTTCGGTCCGTCCTGGACCATTCTCAAGTCGATTGTGAGAATGACAATCGACTTGAGAATGGTCCAGGACGGACCGAAACGTCGTCGTCCCTTCAATTTCTAGTGTGTGGTCTGGTCAACATACTTCAGCCATGTTATTGTGATTCATCGCCTGCATAAAGACAACGTTGTACATTATAGTGTTTATTCCTCTCCCTTGTGTTAATCTTTATATTATTTATGGTGACGGTGTTAATTATATTATTAAGTTTTTGCCTTTATTTCCCTTCCCCTTTTATTTACTTGCGTTACGGATCACATCCCTTGAAAGCCACTACTAGCTAGGGGCCGGATACCCAAACTCTACTTACATCAGAGAAAGAACCCGGTTGCGACCCGAGAGGGCCGTAACATAGTTGGCATCCCCAGCAGGATCCGACCCCTTGTCAAGTATGTTTGACAGGGGTGGTGAAGTGGCATAATCCCTGTAAATAATTCCCCCTGTGTGTGACTATTAGCACGTTATACGTCCTGTGCTGTGCTCGGAGTGACTAAGTGCAATATTGTGTAGTGCGGTGCCCAGTGATTACGTGCAATATTGGCAAGTGCAGTGTTTGTTGCGATAAAGTGCAATATTGACGTAGAACAGTACTCGGTGCGTTAAGTGCTAACGTGAAAGTGGTGTGTTAAGTGGTAGTGCTCCATCTGTGACAATGGCGGAAAAAACGACCATCGATGATCTAGACGATGTTCAGGCCTTTCTGAACAGGGAGGACTGTCTTGCCAGATTAAAATATCTGGGCAAACAGGAACTCGTACTGGTGAGTGCCTACCTGGAGATCAAGATACGTGCCAGTGATTCCCGTGTGGAGATCTTGTCCAAGGTTGACCGGCATTTGAAGGCTGATGAGAAACAGGAAAGTGAGGTACAAGGTACAAAAGAAAGTGAGGAAGTAGCTTCCACTGAAAAGGAAGATAAAGGCAGTGACATTGACAGCGATGCAGGTGAGCTAAATATAAGTTTACTTACCGTAAAAATGCGTGCCTTGGAAATTAATCGTGAGATAGAATGGAAGAAATTAGAAATAGAACGAGAATTGAAAGATAAAGAATTAGAGATGAGGCGTTTAGAATTAGAAGAAAGGAAAGAAGAGCGAGAAAGAGAAAGAGAAGAGAAACGAGAAAGAGAAAGAGAAGAACGACAAAGAGAAAGAGAAGAGCGAGAAAGAGAGGAGAAACGAGAACGAGAAAGAAAAGAACGAGAAAGAGAAAGAGTAGAACGAGAAAAAGAACGAGACAGGCAAGAACGACGGGACAGAGAGGAAAGAGAGAGACAACATGAGCTAGAAGTATTGCGGTTAGGTGGTGGTCGGAGGCAAACAACTGGAACAAGTATTTTCGATCCGGTAAGGAATATCAAAATGGTCCCGAAGTTCAACGAGAAGGAAGTTTCGAAGTTCTTCGCGGCCTTCGAGAAAGTCGCAGCCTCTTTGGAGTGGCCAAAGGAGAATTGGGCCATCATGATACAGTCAGTCTTGACTGGGAAGGCCCAAATCGCCTACTCCACGTTGTCCCTTGACGACTCCGGCGACTATAACAAGGTGAAGAAGGTCGTGCTCATGGCATACCAATTGGTACCTGAGGCGTACAGGCAAAAATTTAGAAACCTGAAAAAGACCTCAGAGCACACTTTCACCGAATTCGCCACAATCAAGGAGCGACTTTTCCAGGAATGGTGTGCCTCTCGGAAGGTGGAGACCAAAGAAGACCTCGAGCAGCTCATACTGTTAGAGGACTTCAAAGACTGTCTGTCTGGAGACCTGAAGACGTACTTAGAGGAGCAGCAGGTGGAGACCTTGAGTGCGGCAGCCACCATGGCTGAGGAATACATCCTGACGCACCGGCCTTCTGCTAAGTACGTCCCGAGGAATTACCCCCGCCGGTTTGACAAACCTCGTCATGACGAAGAGGAGACCCCCGTCCCACAAAGCGCTAAGAAGACGCCCCCAAGTAGCCCTCGAAGGACTAGTCCTAGCAGTCCGAAACACCGGAGTCCGAGGAGGAATGTGGTGTGCTGGACTTGTGGGCAGAAAGGGCATGTAGCTGCTATGTGCCGAGGCAGAAGAGGTAGCGGCGCATGTAAGGAGGTGATGTTGATGAGCTGTGTGACACTACCAGCAGGAAGCCAGTCTACGACTACGCAGGAAGAACCCAGATGGTTTTCCCCTCACACTTCAAGCGGGTATGTAACGAGTGATCATACTGGTAGGTCAGTTGTAGTGCTCAGAGATAGTGGAGCAGCCCAGTCCCTGATCGTGAGAAACTCGTTACCCGAGGGAGTAAGTGTAGATGGGTGACAAAAAGGTTATCCTGGTTGGGTTTCCTAGGACGCAGTATGTCGCCCCCTTAGTGCCGGTACATCTCGACTCGCCTTACTTCAGCGGCACATGTGCGTTGGCAGTAGTCAATACCCTACCTATAGCTGGGATTGACGTGGTACTAGCCAACGACTTGGTGACAAATTGGAGCAACAATCTTCCCAAGGTCGCGGACGAGTCAGCCGGAACAGCAAGGTCTGAGGTAACAGCAGGCAGTGGTAATGTCCAGGTACAGTCAGACCCGGAATCAGGTAATATGTTTAATTTGTCCTCTCACCCACAGATCGACAGCATTATAGCAGAGTCTCCTGATTCTTCTCCCAAAAAGGAACATGAGGTTGCGATGGCAGAGACAACTGAGCATGGAGAGAGGTCTCGTGTGCAAGCGCCCATGGATACCAAAGAGTCTGGAGCGAAGGCGGATGAGTACTTGCGGTATGGCAAGGTACAGCATCCATTGAACCGGCCAGAGATTCCCCAGACGTCGGAGGTATGTGAGGTATATGCGAAGATTATAGTGCCCTCTTTGGTCCAAACCAGGCTAAAGGATGTAGCCGGCTATGGACATTACAAGCTCGGGAAGCTTATCCCCCAGTTAACCAAATGTTTCTTGGCGGTATTTTGTTTTATTCTAGTGTGCTCTCAGTAAGGACCAGTGGACGACCCGACGGATGATGGCTCCCATGAACATCGTGAAGAGATCCCAGGGATTGGAGATTTGCACTGCGAGTGTTGCAGTCAAAGGAGGGACCTGGAAGGTGATGGTATTTACAGGAGGTACGAGACGTGATATTATGAGTGACTGTTTCTGACAGGTTGACACCCCCCGCGTGATTGCTGAGCCTAGATGCAGCGTTATGTGGAACGTTGGTCGACCTGACGGTGGCAGAGCGAATGCCATCTTCAGTGTGCAAGCAGCCCTGTTGGGACTAGGTGTGGGCCTAGTAGAGGCGTATGCTGTAAGTACTGACTTGCCAACTGTCGCTGTGACTCTAAATAATCCGACCCCTGTATTCCAGGTTCGCGTCTCCCTGAAGGACTACCGGACCGGTACTAGAAATGTCGTCTGTGACCAGCCATCATCGGTGTCCCGACACAGGGAAGTGTCGAGTCGCCCCAGATCGTGTCTATACCGATCCTTACTCGAGAGATGTGAGATGATGCCCCTGCTTGACATCGCAGTGGAGGTTTGGAAGATCACATCAGGCAGGTCATTGCCTTCCATCTACAAGTTTCCTTCATGCCAGAGTTGCCCAGTGGGACAGTTCTGTGGACAAGACAGCCTCACCACTCCAGTTTATAGTGTACGTGAGTCCGTGTGGAGTTGTATCCACGTACTAGTTTGGTTTGTGTTTCTCTTTATAGAACCCCAAACCAAATTCTTTTTGGTGGGGAGGTGTTACAGACCCGAGCCCAACGTCCGAGCATGGAACAGTGACGACCGCGCCATCTGTGGGTCAGCTCCTGAAACCCCCTCCAAATGGACACCGCCACCTAGTGAGGACGAGATATACTGGCCACAAGGGCTAGTTTCCCGTCCTGATCAGCTCATAACACAGCCGCTGCTGACCTCTGGTGAGGTGGAGCTTAGACAGCAACGCCATCTATGGAGTGGATACGCCGGGCGTTTGTGTCTAAGCCTGTAGGTAAGGTGTCCTAGTGTGTCCCTGTTACTGATGATGTGTCTGATTACAGAGTCGACCTGGGACTGCTGTAATGGAAGTTGGATCAGTCTACCGAAGGCAGCCGTCTTGTCTCCAAGTGTTTGCTGCAGCAGCTGTTAGTCGCCCCCCGGATGAACACTGTGGTGTTACCCTGCCTGTGACGTGGCAGTTAAGGGATTGTCGTACCCGGGACTGACTGGTGGAGACGCTTAACCACTGGGGCGTTGTAGTGAGGAGAGTGGTCTGTGGGATCACACGAGGCTCCTGACTAGGGTTTGCGACCTTAGTATCGATCGTGGAGTGGCCTAACCAGCGTCGCTGATGGGAACCTGCCAGCTACCGGCTGGACTTGTGGTTGATGGCCTCCACGACGGTGCCCCCAGTGGAACTGTGATTTGGCTGGCCTGTGGCCAGGGTAGACTCAAGAGGATCGAAGGATTCATAGTGAGGCCACAAGAGCACCAAGAGCTTAGCATCGTGAGCACCGTGAACGTCCAGAGTCTTCAAAAGAAGACAACGTTGTACATTATAGTGTTTATTCCTCCCCCTTGTGATAATCTTTATATTATTTATGGTGACGGTGTTAATTATATTATTAAGTTTTTGCCGTTATTTCCCTTCTCCTTTTATTTACTTCCGTTACGGATCACATTCCTTGAAAGCCACTACTAGCTTTGGGCCGGATACCCAAACTCTACTTTCATCAGAGAAAGAACCAGGTTGCGACCCGAGAGGGCCGTAACAGATGGAATCCACATGAATTTCACACTATAACCTTTCAGCTGTATCTCTTACAGTCTCTTTTATTCTATAGACATGAAGACTGGGTTTCGACTGTTTAAGGACTCCAGTGCTCCTCGGCTATCGACAAATACAAAAACATTTTTGTCGTCATGACGTACTTCCTCCAAACACGCCAGAATGGCTTGCAGTTCAGCTTGTGTGGATGATATATAATTACTAAGCCGGAGTTCAATTATCCTGTCAACAGTCCCAAACTCCGTATATTCCCTTATTAGGACACCACACCCTGCCCTGCCATCCTCCGCCACCGACCCGTCGCAATATACATGTAAACTGTTGCCTCTTGGTAACTGAGATATCATGCTTCCATACAAACACCGTAATTGTCCCGGTTCATGATGAATCTTTTTCACCTTGAGGGGTACAATTTCGACGTCTATTTTCTGTACTTTCCAGGGAGCAGACATATTACACTGTCGAGAGGGTTTACAGCAGTCAAGTACGTCGTATTCCCTGAGGTCATGAGCTAATCCCCTCGTGTAGCGTGTCTCCCTCAGTTTCCTGGAAGTGTGTACGTCACTCAAGCAGGTCTGAACGCTCTCAAACAGCTTATCCCCTCCTTTTCTCCGCATGAAACGAATAGATAATCTAGTGTTAATGTCACGGACTCTATCACACACACTCTGTAAATTTAATTCCATTCTCATTATTTCAATCATTGCATTTCTTTGACATCCAAGAATAATCCTCATAGCCTCGTTCTGTATCAGCTCTATTTTTTTAATTCTGCCTTGGCCTGTGTAAGACAATACGGGTGCTGCGAAGTCTATCAGGGACCGAACAGTACTTATGTATAACATCCGCAAGATAGGTACCCCAACACCTTTACCAGAAAAAGCCAGTGCTTTCAGAGGATGCAGACGGGCTTTACATATAGTGCTGATATGATTTATTTCAGCATTTTTACTCTCACATGTGTATCCAACATACATGCCCAGATACTTGTACTTCTGAACACGGCTCAGTTCCACACCATTTAGAGTAAGTGTTATATTTCTTCGTTTCCTATACTCGTATTTGGTTTTATCTGCATTTATAACTAAGCCTATCTTGTGACAGGTTGTACCAAGTATGTTAAGAGCAGTTTGAATTTTGTTCCCAGAAGTGCCTTGTATAGGAATGTCATCAGCATATATGATCGTCGTGACCCCTGGAGGATGCATCTCTGATGCTAATCTGTTCATTAATACATTGAATAAGGTGGGACTTAATACTCCCCCTTGTGGGGTACCTAACTGAAACATCCGTTCCTTAGACATGTATCCCTGGTAATACACCTGACCTTTTCTGCCTTGTAGATAATCCCTTATCCAGTGTAGCAATCTCCCTGTTATTCCCAGATTGGCTAATTCGTATAAGATTACTTCCCCATTGGCTTTATCAAATGCTCCTTGTAGATCAACAAAAACTCTACAATTGTCATCCACATTAAACAAACACTTTAAGAGACAATCCGCAGTACTTTTGCCTTTGATAAAACCAAAGAGATTACTGGACATGTTATCACCTACAAGGTAGAGTAGCCTATTTAACAAAATTCTTTCCATCATTTTACAAAAGCAGGATATTAAGAGACAGGTCCGTAGCCTCCGTTTGACTTAGGGATAGGAATGATGACAGCCTCTTTCCATTTTCTTGGTAACTTTCCCTCTCTATAACTGATATTAAACAAATCAAGTAAGGGACTAGGTTTCATACCGGCTAAATAATTAAGAATGTCATACGTTACTCCATCTTTTCCCGGAGCAGTAGAGCTGAAACTTTTTATAGCATCCAGTAGCTCATCGTGAGTTATCTCAGTGCATGTTATAGATCTTGTATTTAAGGCACATAAAGTTACTCCATTTCTAATATTTTCCCATGACTCAATGGTGACTCTCGTGTCTGCAGGTAAGGACTCCATACCAGCAGCACTTGCCCATTTATCTATTAACTCATTAGCAACTTTCCCTGGATCTGAGTGAGCAATGAATTTGGTCTTACAACCCCTGATTTTGTTTACTGCTCTCCATATGTCTTTAAGGTTCTTAGTATTACCAATGGACTGAGCAAAGTCTTGCCAGTATCTGTCCCGCAAGTTTCCTAGAGGTTTATATATGTGTGTCACCGGTGGGTAGGTGTGGTGGAGGTGTGCATGGTTCCAGGGTTAGGACTGTGAGCCATAGGGTATCCGGGACCTAGATTCAGGAAGCTCCATGTATTTCTTCGTAAGTAGGTTTGCTACGAAGGTTCCTAAGTGTGCCCTAAGAAGATGCTTAGGTGCAATTCAAATACGTCCACTTAGGAAGAAATTTGTTGGTTCACCTGCGTGCCGATAGAGGTCACTACTGTGTTTCATTTGTCCAATCAGAGAGCAGCAACATTCTTCATATTGAAGATTTAGCGCTGGCTTATCGGAGCTCTACTGCTTCCTATTTACGTCGAATTTTCTTATAAAATTAGTATATTTCGAAGTAAAACTGTTTTTTTTAACTTCTACAGGCAGCACGGACATTGTAGTAAACAAATATGTTACATTTGTTGTTTACCTACGTAATTCTAAGAGATACTGTGTAGCTGTCCTTGTTGCTCGGAAGATGCGCTGACAATTATTGTATATATTTACTGAATTTACCCAAGGGCCACTAACTATCTAGTGGCCTCGAAGAGAACAGAAAGCCGGCGGCTTGTTAAAGGGCCCGCCAATTGTCTTAATGATATTTTTTAGCTGGAATTGGGCATTTACGGTTTCAGCGGGTAAGCGGTTCTATGGGTTTATAGCCCTCTTGGTGGAAAAAAACATCTGTTTTCAGTCCTACTTGAGAGAACATACTCTCCAACACTATATCTGTGATTGCCCTGTTATCAGTGACTTCATACCAAATGGTATGAGGTATTTTGAGCTCTAATTACTTCATACACTCAGGAATATTGGAAGATATTCTTGTGCTGCACCCAGATTTTGCCAGTGGAGGCTAATAGATCAGCATTAAGTATTTTGTTCTCTCCTGATTACATGTATAACTGGCCATCCTGTGAGGTGAGGATGTTGGATGAGCTTGTAGCTGGTTTTTGATCTACACTGTGTGGTCCTTTATACAGAGTAGGGAAGCAGCACATTGCTGTGTATACCTAAACATGTTAAAAAATACATTGTTTGAGAGGAGTCTTGTAGAAACTGGTAAGAGAAATTATAATATAATGTTTCCATGATTCATTGCTTACCTCTTGTGAAAATCGCGAAGAATTGTTTAGTCAGAGTTTATTTGTTTTTTGTATTAAGGCTGGTATTTTCTAAATTGATTCCATGTATGTCTAACCATCCTGTGAGATGGGAGTATTAGATAAACTTATAGCTAGTTTTTTTATCTACACGGTGTAATATTCCATATAGAATAGGGTAGCAGAACATTGCTGTGTATACCTAATCTTCTTAATAAAAAAAATCAGTAATAAAGACTTTAAATTATAGTTTGTATTATTACAAATACAGTACTGTACTGTATTATCCTTATTAAATCATGTTGACCATGGATCATTAAGATCTCATGTTGATATGTAATAGTCATATTTCTTTTGAACTGCTAATCTATGCTAATCATTCATTAAATTGTGCATTATGTCTCAATTTTTCACTTCCTTGGATATACTGTACAGTACAAAAAGATAGGATAAAAATAAACCAGTAATATTTCTTTCATTATATTTTTTATTTAAATAACTGCATCAATATTTTTACAGCTGACAGGATTTGTTTTACAATACAGGTGCATTATTTGTTAAAAATAAAATTGGTTTATTGTTACACACAATGGTGCTACATAGCCTTCCCAGCTTGGTGCCTTCTATTAATACTTACTGATTAAAAAAATAAATAATAAATACATTTTATTCAGGAAAAGTACATACAGTTGATTTACAAATATAATGTTGGATTTATAGACAGAGCTAGTACATACAATACCTAAAGCCACTAATACTCATAGCATTTCGGGCAAGGTGTGGGGGAGAAAACACTTAGACTAAAACTCAATAGTAATCGGGATTAGGTATAAATTGTGTTGAAAGAAGGAATAAAAAATACAAAAAGGGGGGTTAACATAGCATAAATCAGCAATTGCACATGTTAGTGAACAGCGTTGTTTAAAAAATAGCAAAACATGGGTTGACATTTAGGGGGTAAGTTAGGTTACATGGAGTTAATTAGGCAGTACTTGGTTTAACTCTTAAACTGGTTGAGAGAGGTACAGCCTTTGACATGATTCGGGAGGTCATTCCATATTCTGGGTCCCTTGATTTGTAGAGCACTTCTAGTTTGGTTACACACAGCCAAATTGTGTAACAGGAAGAGGTCTTGGACACAAATTTGTTCCATGCTAAATGTAGAGGAATCAGCTGAGTATTCCTCAAATAAAATAAGTTGCCTCAGCTTATAAGGTAAATAAAATAAGCATTTCTCAAATAAGTAGCTGCCTCACCTCACTGCCTTACTGCTACATAGCCTTCCCAGCATGGTGCCTTCTTTTGATAATTACTTGTTCCACACCCAAGTTGTATAGCAGGAAGAGGTTTTGGACCCCTACTTCCCTCTCTCTTTTTTAATAGTCTATATAGTCATAATTATAGCTTTAAGAATTCAATGAATAAAGTTTTTGACATTTTTACCCTTCTCCTTACCTAACATCATTTGTGCAGCATATTTTTATTTTGTCTCACCCAGATTCAATTTCAAAATAAAACCAAACTAAATAAATTAGAAATGGGTATGAATAGCTAAGGTACACCCTTACTCCTAGGTGAACAGGGGCATTTGGTGATAGTAAATGATCCCATCAGGCAGGGCTCATCACCTTCTCTCATATTTCATGTTCACCAGTGTTTATTTACTTAATAACTACGGGTATAATATCTTGCTATTATAAAACTAATTCTGCTATCATACAAAAACATATTTACTTTAAGTTTCAAGCAGAGAATGCATATATAACTAACACGAAGGACTCCTCTTCACTAGATTCAATTTTTATAATCTTTTGTTTATGTTCCAAAATCTTAAAATCGGTCCCAGTGTTATGTAGTAGAGAAAAATTGAATTATATCCAGTTTACGTAAAGCTACGAGTGGTCGAAACCATACTTAGATCCCGGAATAAACTTACGAAGGTTTTTCCACTTAGTGTAGCTACCTGAATACCGACGTAGCCCCCACGAAGGTGCCAAGAAGGAAAACATTCGTAGCTAAGAAGAAAAACCTTCGTAAGTACCTTCCTGAATCTGGCCCCAGAGCCCGCTTGGAAACTTTATTAACTAAGTTACAAACTACAGAATGACCTTGAGTTGTAAGGAGTACAAATTATGTCATATATTATCGTGTGCCTTATATATATATATATATATATAATTTTAAATATGACCGAAAAAGTAAGATAAATAATTCTAACACGAATTTTCTCAATCTTTCGTACATTTCTTTTCACTGTTGGAGGTAATTCAAAAATCAATTCTCCAAAATTCATTTTTATTTCTAGTCTGACGCGACACTTGAGCGCGTTTCGTAAAACTTATTACATTTTCAAAGACTTTTCACATACACAACTGAATAGAACATACATATCTCCAATTTGTTTATAACTACATTTGAGTGAGGTGGATGGGGTGAGGTGGTATTTAATAGGGTATTAATTTCATCAATACAAGACAGAACACAAAACAATGGGTATTGAAATGGAAGTGATTGTAGAAAGCCTATTGGTCCATATTTCTTGATGCTTCTATATTGGAGCGGAATCTTGAGGTGGGTTGAATATAGTTGTGCATTAATTGGCTGTTGATTGCTGGTGTTGACTTCTTAATGTGCAGTGCCTCGCAAACGTCAAGCCGTCTGCTATCGCTGTATCTATCGATGATTTCTGTGTTGTTTACTAGGATTTCTCTGGCGATGGTTTGGTTGTGGGAAAAGATTATATGTTCCTTAATGGAGCCCTGTTGCTTATGCATCGTTAAACGCCTAGAAAGAGATGTTGTTGTCTTGCCTATATACTGGGTTTTTTGGAGCTTACAGTCCCCAAGTGGGCATTTGAAGGCATAGACGACGTTGGTCTCTTTTAAAGCGTTCTGCTTTGTGTCTGGAGAGTTTCTCATGAGTAGGCTGGCCGTTTTTCTAGTTTTATAGTAAATATTTATTTATAAATCTGTATGGGAAACTCAGTGCCAAATGCTTAATTATTAAGCATTTGGCACTGAGTTTTCCCATATAAAAGGCCTTGATGAAAGAGCATCCGGGGTCCCACACTATCTCATCGCCTGGGAGAGGATTGGAGTTCTGGTTGGTTAAATACCCCAGAATTCCTACCTCTCTTATGGCTTTGAAGTATGGTGTAGTGGATACAGCATGCAACTGCCACCTTGTTGGCCAGTGTTCGAGTCTCCTGGTGGGATGAGTGTCTAAAAAGATATATATATATATATATATATATATATATATAAATATATATATATATATATATATATATATATATATATATATATATATATATATATATATATATATATATATATATATATTAAATAAGCCAAGTTTTCATGAATTAATTGTTTTTCGACTACCTAACCTACCTAACCTGACCTAACCTAACTTTTTCGGCTACCTAACCTAACCTAACCTATAAAGATAGGTTAGGTTAGGTTAGGTAGGGTTGGTTAGGTTCGGTCATATATCTACGTTAATTTTAACTCCAATAAAAAAAAATTGACCTCATACATAATGAAATGGGTGGCTTGATCATTTAATAAGAAAAAAATTTGAGAAAATATATTAATTCAGGAAAACTTGGCTTAGTAGGCAAATTGGGGCTTGCATAGTAGGCCGAGAAGTGCGTTCTGGCTATTAGGTACGACATATATGTATATATATATATATATATATATATATATATATATATATATATATATATATATATATATTGTGACGGTAACGCGTTGGTGTTCGGCTGTTTCAAAAGCTAGGGGTATGGCCTCGTCACATGTAGAAACAAAAAAGATAAAATGTGGAACTTCGTCTGTGGTAAGGTAATGGGAAGACACACAAAAAAGTAAATTTAACAATGAGATTTTAATTACGTTAGAAAAGCAAAACGTGAATAAAATGGACATACAAATTGGAACATAAAATCAATCAATCAAAATAATAAGAATAATCAAATGGCAAAATGAAAAGTTACGTTAAGACAAGTGAGTAATAACAAGTGAACAATAAACAATGCAAAATATGGGTGCAGGAATTTTGGCTTTAAGCTGCCACCTCTCTTAGTACACGTAAGCCAGAGCTTAGTCTACCAACGAGACGTGTTAACTTCTTGAAAGCACTGGATATTCTGAGGTCTCTAGGTCGTGGCGGCTCAGACATCAGGTAGTGTGGTGGGTAGGGAGCAGGTGCGACTGACCACCGGCCAATCAGCGATGAGCAGGCGACGGACAGGTAGTTTGGTGGTTCGAGTGGCGGGGGGAGCAGGTGTTCCTGGTGCTGAATACGTTTGCTCTCTGGCAAACCTTGGTGTTGTATTTGTTGGATATTTCTTCCATATTAGTTGTATAGGGATGTATAGCGACGAACTTAGGAGGGAAGAGCAGGCTCAATCTCTCTAGAAGGAGATTATTGTCACAATATATATATATATACTGAACAGTATATATATATATGTCATACCTAGTAGCCAGAACGCACTTCCCAGCCTACTATGCAAGGCCCAATTTGCCTAATAAGCCAAGTTTTCATGAAATAATTGTTTTTCGTCTACCTAACCTAACCTAACCTAACTTTTTCGGCTACCCAACCTAACCTAACCAATAAAGATAGGTTAGGTTAGGTTAGGTAGGGTTGGTAAGGTTCGGTCATATATCTACGTTAATTTTAACTCCAATAAAAAAAAATTGAACTCATACATAATGAAATGGGTAGCTTTATTATCATTTAATAAGAAAAAAAAGTTGAGAAAATATATTAATTCAGGAAAACTTGGCTTATTAGGCAAATCGGACCTTGCATAGTAGGCTGAGAAGTGCGTTCTGGCTACTAGGTACGACAAATATATATATATATATACTGTACAGTACATATATATATGTCATACCTAGTAGCCAGAATGCACTTCCCAGCCTATTATGCAAGGCCCGATTTGCCTAATAAGCCACGTTTTCATGAATTAATTGTTTTTCGACTACCTAACCTACCTAACCTAACCTAACCTAACTTTTTCTGCTACCTAACCTAACCTAACCGATAAAGATAGGTTAGGTTAGGTTAGGTAGGGTTGGTTAGGTTCGGTCATATATCTACATTAATATTAACTCCAATAAAATTTTTTTACCTCATACATAATGAAATGGGTAGCTTTATCAGGTCGTAAGAAAAAAATTAGAAAAAATATATTAATTCAGTAAAACTCGGCTTATTAGGCAAATCGGGCCTTGCATAGTAGGCTGAAAAGTGTGTTCTAGCTACTAGGTACGACATATATATATATATACATATATATATATATATATATATATATATATATATATATATATATATATATATATATATATATATATATATATATATATATATACATATATACATATATATATATATATATATATATATATATATACATATATACATATATATACATATATATATATATATATATATATATATATATATATATATATATATATATATATATATATATATATATATATATATATATATATATATATATATATATATATATATATATATATATACTGTACAGTACAAAAAGATAGGATAAAAATAAACCAGTAATATTTCTTGCAAATGCTGCAAATTTGTTATGAAATAATTGGTTATGAAATAAATTGGTTATGAAATAATTTGCAAATTTCTTGCAAAAAGGAAATGCTCAACCCTGCACTGGGTGACATTGCAAAGAACCTCTTGGTGGAACTAACGAGATTCACCAACACATGTCTAGCTGGCAACATACCAGCGACCATAAGACCTATCTTTTTTGGAGCATCTCTCTGTGCTCTAAAGAAAAATGATGGAGGGATCAAGCCGATAGCTGTGGGCAATTCTCTCCGGCGTCTCGTCACAAAGGCAGCTGCAAGAACAGTTAGTGATGCAGCGGCCAACATGCTGAAGCCAAAACAGCTCGGGTTTGGCATTCCACAAGGGTGTGAGGCGGCAGCCCATGCAGCTCGAGCCTTCATCGCCAACATCACAGACGAAAAGGCCCTTATCAAGCTAGATTTAAAAAATGCCTTCAATTTGGTGCGGAGGGATCCTGTACTCCGTGCGGTTCATAGTCATTTCCCTTCCCTCTACCCTTTTGTACATTCATGCTACAGTATGGATCTTAAGCTACTTTTTGGTGAACATTAAATTGACTCGTGAGAAGGCGTCCAACAGGGTGACCCCCTTGCTCCTCTCCTTTTCTGCTTAGTCATCAAACAAGTCACAGAGGTCCTGTCCAGCGAGCTTAACATCTGGTTCTTGGATGATGGTACCCTAGCTGGTTCCCAAGACTCCCTCCTGGAGGACATCAGAAAAATCCAGGAGCAAGGTGCAGTTTTAGGCCTCACCCTGAACCCTTCTAAATGTGAAATAATATGTTCCAACCAGGGCATCGTAGAGAGAATAGAGGGTCTTCTGCCAAATATCCATAAAACTAAACCTGAAGACAGCACACTCCTAGGAGCTCCCCTGGGGTTGAAAGCCATCGATGAGGTCCTTCATAAGAAAATCGCCGACCTTAAGAGGATGGATGGGAGGATTGAGGATATTGATGCTCATGATGCACTCTACCTCATCACCAGATGTCTGTCCCTCCCCAGGTTAACCTACTTTCTGAGGTGTTCACCATCTTACAGTAGCCAAAAACTAAGGGAGTATGACCGGTTACTGAAATCAATGCTAGAAAAAGCCCTTAACCTCTCTCTCGATGACCTACAGTGGAAACAAGCCTCTCTTCCCGTAAGACTTGGGGGCCTCGGAGTTCGAACAGCAACGCAAATCGCTGTTCCAGCCTTCCTGTCCTCCTTATCAGCATCCGACGACCTTGTGAAGGAAATTCTACCTGCCCACTTACATCAGCTGGCAGGTGTACATGATCCCAATTTTACACGCTGTGCCACAGAGTGGGCCTCTCGTGCAGGCTCATCACCTCAACCACCATCCCCAAAAGCCCACAAGCAATCCAGCTGGGATGGCCCCATTGTAGACCAAGTTGCTGCAGAGTGCCTGGGTGCTGCAACAACACAACACGACATTGCTCGCCTCACAGCAATAGCAGCTCCACATGCAGGGGATTTCCTGTTAGCAACCCCAATATCGGCAACTGGCAGGCGTCTCACATCACACGCCTTCCGAAGTGCTGTGGCCCTTCGCCTTGCTGCCCCAATCCACACCAGATATAGGTGTATTTGCGGCGAGGTGGTGGCTGACAGGTACGGCCACCATGGCCTACTCTGCCAAAGCACAGGGGGATGGCACTCGAGGCACAGTGAAGTTAACGACTTCATCAAGAGGAGCCTCACCACAGCTGGATGCTCAGCTGAAAGAGAGCCCCGTTACCTAACGCCCCGTAACTCTGATGCTCTTATTGGTCGCCCGGATGGTATCACAGTGAACCCCTGGAAGAATGGCAAGCAGTTGGTATGGGATTACACGTGCGTATCAACCCTGGCTAACACCTACATTAACCTCAGTGTTGCACAACCAGGTGGTATAGAGAACTGGATCACCACTACAATTTTGTCCCCATTGCTTCTGAGACACTCGGCACCTGGGGTAAAAGTGCTACCAGTTTTTAGAAGGAACTGGGTTCTAGGCTCATTGAAACAACAAGGGACACTAGAGCTGCCAACTTTCTTTTCCAGCGCCTCAGTGTGGCGATACAGAGGGGAAATGCTCACTGCATCCAGGGTTCCTGCCCGCCATCTGAGGAGCTGGAGGAACTCGACAACACATGATAACCATCTTTGTAACATATATGTAACTCGTTTTTTGTAACAAGGTTCAAATAAAGCAAATATATATGTGTATATATATATATTGTGACGGTAACGCATTGGTGTTCGGCTGTTTAAGGCTAGGGGTATGGCCTCGTCACATAGTTATAAAAAAAAATTAGAAAAACTGGAACTTCGTCTGTGGTAAGGTAAGGAGAAGACACACAAAACACAAGTAAATTTTAACAATGAAATTTTAATTACGTTAAATAAATCAAAACATGAAAAAATGGACAAACAAATTCTTATAATAAAATCAATCAAAATAGTAAGAATAATTAAATGACACAATGAAAAGTTACGTTAAGGCAAAATAAACAGGAAGTGCAATACAAAATTAAATGGGAGGTGCTGGAATATTGGCTTTAAGCTACCACCTCTCTCAGTACACGCTAACGTCTAGCCGGGAGGAGTGGTAACCACGAAAGCACAGAACATTCTGAGGTCTGAGGTCGTGGCGACCCCAGACATCAAGTAGTATGGGGGGGTGGAGTGCAGTTGCAGCCCGGCCGGCGACCAATCAAAGGAGCCGGTAGAAAGACTGGTAGTTTGACGGTTTGAGTCTGGGCAGGTGTCTCGGGCTGCAACGTTTTGCGCTCTGGCAAACCTTGCTGGTGTTGTTGTCGTTGTTGGACATTTCTTCCATAGTAGTTTTATATAATTTTAACGACGTAATTGTGGAGGGAAGAGCAGGCTCAATCTCTTG
This sequence comes from Procambarus clarkii, assembly GCF_040958095.1. Classification (NCBI taxonomy): domain Eukaryota; kingdom Metazoa; phylum Arthropoda; class Malacostraca; order Decapoda; family Cambaridae; genus Procambarus; species Procambarus clarkii. The sequence goes on from NC_091151.1 coordinate 57,027,510, forward strand.
AAGGAGATTATCGTCACAACTCTCCCCCGAAGCCTGCGGTTCTGGAAGAAGTATGTCGTTATGTGGTGGAGTAATGGATGGAGTCGCTTCTACTTCATAAACTCTGGAGAGATCATGGGCTAAGATGTTGTCAGACTCTTGGTATAGCGTGTCTCCAGGTTGAATTTCTGCAGGTAGCGAGCCCATAGTAGAAGACGTTGAGATGAGAAGTGGGCGTGCTGCAGGAGGTGTAGGGTGGTGTGGTCCGTATTGATGGTGGACCGTGCACTTTTCAGGTGTGGAGTGAAGTGCTGGAGCTTCAGGATGTTGAAGAGTAGCTCCTTGCCAATTGTTCTGTAGTTCCTTGTAGCAGTATTCGCTGACAGGTGTATTCTTCTCGCCTCGTTGCTGCATCACGACACCACCAACGTCGGTACCCCTGGCGTCGACATGGAGGATGAAGGGCTTATCTGACGAGGTGAGAGTGGAATTAGAAGAGGGCAAAGGAGCACGATTATTATCCTGAAAGCATTTGGGAAGATCATTAAGGATTTCGGAATTAAAAAGCGCTGACTCCTTGTCAGTGCTTTCAGGAGGAGAAGGTCTCACTGTGGATGTAGGGTTCTGTGAAGGTAGAACAATTAGTCAGGACAGTGGGAGGAGTACCATTATATTGCTTCAGGAGGTTGACGTGGCACAGCTGGGTCTTCCGCCGCCTATCTGGAGTCTCTATTACGTAGTTGTTATTATTCCTGCACTCTTTGACGCAGTAGGGTCCTGAAAACCTGTTTTGTAAAGGTGAACCTGGGATAGGGAAATAGGCAAGGACGAAGTCTCCCGGCTTGAATTTTCTTACTTTGCTGGTCTGGTCGTAATGAGTCTTCATTCTCACCTGGGCTTTCAATAGATTATCATGAGCAAAGCGGTGGACTCTCTCTAGAATGTGTTGAAGGTTTTGAAGAAACTGGGGCACATTCTAATGCTCACTGAAGGTGGCATCTCTGAGAGAGTCTTTGAAAGCCTTAAGGGGAGTACGGCACTTACGGCCGTAGAGCATCTCATAAGGAGATACTCCTAGGGACTCATTGGGGAGACTTCTGAAAATACACATTATAAGGTCAATCTGCTTATCCCAATCCTTCGAGGTTTCACTACAAAACTTTTTCAAGAGTGCTTTGATGGTCTGATGACTACGTTCAAGAGAACCCTGTGAAGCAGGATGATAGGGGCTGGACAATACCTGTTTGATGTTGAACTCCTCCAGTGTCCTTTTGAAGAGATCACTGGTGAAGTTGGTACCACAGTCGCTCTGAATCTCCCTGGGAAATCCGTATTGAGTGAAGATCTTCAATAGATGTTTTATAACCGTAGCAGCCGTGATGTTCTTCACTGGAACTGCTATGGGAAATCTGGTGGTAGGACACAGGATGGTTAGGATGTAGGCGTTACCTGAACTGGTCCGAGGTAAAGGACCAACACAGTCTATTATGAGTCTGTGGAAAGGTTCCGCAGGCACCTGTATGGGAATCAGTGGCGCTCTGGGAATGGAGATGTTCGGTTTGCCTGCCATCTGACATGTATGACACTGTTTTACATACTGTTTGACGTTATTTACCATACCTGGCCAGTAGTAGTCTTGACGAATTCCATGGTAAGTCTTGTTGAAGCCGTAGTGGGAGAATGCTCCGTGGGCCAGGTGTAGAATAGTGGGCCGCAGGCTGGTGGGAATCACAAGTTGTTCGATGTTGGCCCAATCGTCCTCCTCCTTCAGTTTACTGGGTCTATATCTGCGGTAGAGCAAGTCGTTCTCTAGGAAGGACCCAGGAATACTGTCGGGTTGAGTCTCAGCCTGGAAAAACAATGGTGTTAAAGTAAGATCTTCCCTCTGCAACTTACGGAACTCCAACTTGGTCAGATGCGGGGGGAGTTTCTGAGGGTCTTGAGGGACAGTGGTAGCAGTAGAGTCAGCTGGCTGTGGACGTGCGGCTTGTGCACGGGTGGTCACGAGTACCGGAGGAGAAACTTCATCACTCTCTTGAACCTCTGCTGGAACATACTCTAGAATAGGGTTACTTGGCACAGAGTTACACACCTGGGGTTTGTCCATGACGATCAGGTTGGTCGGTTGCAGGTCTTCTGCCAAGTCGTTGCCTAGGAGAAGTTGCACTCCAGGCATGGGAAAAGGCTTTTCCCTGACGGCGACTTGGACTTCCCCGTTCACGTAGGGACAATCCAGGTGGACTCTGGCGAGAGGGTATGGAGTGGTAGCAGTGAGGTCAGTGATGAAGACGGTTTCTCCGGTGTAGACGATGTTGGGCACAGCCGACTTCAAGATGATCGATTGTAGAGCCGCTGTGTCCCTCAAGATCTTCAATTTGAAACGTCCCTCCGGATTTGAACCGTTGGCAGAGACAGTTCCAGTATACAGGTGGTTACTGAAAAGAGAAAGATCATTAACATCAACACCAACATTCATCACAGGCTTACCGGACTTAGGAGGAGTTGGTTTGGGTTTTTGTTGGTCAGTGGTTCCCTTGTATTGAGACTTACCACACTTGTCTATGGTATGTCCATAGAGTCTACAATACTTGCAGTACAGTTGCGAACCAGCTTGATCGGGGCTCACCTTCTCGTAACTGTACCACGACTTCTTACTGGAGGATGGTTCGGGTGTCAGCCGGTGGATGAGGCTGTAAGTGTCAGCCGACTTAGCACACTTCAGGTAGTCGGTTTCTACTTTATCTGCTAAGTAGAGGCGGACAGGAGGCGGCACACGTCTCAAGAATTCTTCAACAAGCATCAGGTTGACGAGTTCTGTAAAAGTAGAGACATGTGCTGCTTCCAGCCATTTCATGAAATACCTCCGTTTCGTGTTAGCAAACTCGAGGAAGGTAGTGGTACTTGCCTTCAGGTGGTCACGGAATTTCCTTCTATAACTTTCAGTGGAAAGTAGGTAGGCGTCCAACACTGCTTGTTTCAGAGTGTGGTAGTCATTCTCAGACGCCAGAGTACTGAGTGTGACTGCAGCTCTACCTGTAAGATGGACTCTGAGAAGTGTGGCCCATTGGTCGACAGGCCAACTGAGTTGATTAGCAAAGGTTTCAAAGGTGGTGAAAAACACATCAACTTCTGCTTCTACAAAGGATGGCATTAACTTACTTGCATGTGATATATTAAAACTGACGGGAAGATTGGCAGTAGCTTGCTGGCGTTGAGTGAAGTGTGAAGTTTCCAAGGCGATTTCTTGTTGACGACACTCTAGAGCCAGAGTCGCTTGTTGCTTGTCATGTTCGCGTTATATTTCCAACTCGCGTTGTTTTGTTTCAAGCTGTACTCTCTCACGTTCATGGAGCAAGGCGACCTCACGTTCGTGGAGGGCGATTCCACGTTCGTGTTCTTCTCTCCTCAAAGCAGCTTCGCGTTCTTGTTCTTCTCTCCTCAAGGCAGCCTCACGTTCTTTGAGGGCAATTTCTTCCCTTCTTAAGGCAGCCTCACGTTCTTGTTCTTCTCTCCTCAAGGCAGCTTCGCGTTCTTGTTCGTCTCTCCGTATGGCAGCTGTTCGTTCTTCAATCTTGGCCAGCTCTAGCTTGAGTTTCAGCGTTGCCAAATCAGTTTTATCTGCAATATAGTAAGTTTCATGAGTTTCAGAGTCTATCTTACCTTGCTCTAAATAGTAATCCAGCAACAGGTTGTGTAGGTCATTTTTGTTGGCTTGGTAGGGAACTTCTAGTTGATACTCATGTGCAAGAGTTTGTAATTCAGTCCTCTTGGCACGACTTAAAGTCCCTATTTCACCTGCTGGATTTGCACGGAAAGCTTGGAGACGAAACATGGTGAAATTAGCAAATAAAGGTACACGAATATTCTATAGTGAATGTCAGAAACAGGACAACGTGGCAACTGATACCTATCCTATGGGATCTTTAACAATT
>NC_091151.1:57396420-57410259 GCF_040958095.1 Procambarus clarkii
GAACATTTCCCAGAATGTCACCCACGACAGTCGACTAACACCAGGATTCCTAATCACTGCAAGGTGAACAGAGGCAATGGGTGTAAGGAGACTTGCTCATAGGGCTCGCCCTGCATGGTGTATACCACTTCTCAGTATATTTATATCCACTGTGAGTTTAGTTTATTCCTTGAATATGTTCAGGATTAACGAATTCGTGCTGAACGGTATGTTATATATTAGGGTGGCATTGCATCCCAACTCAATCAAACCTAGTGCATTAGTGGTGTCTTTTGGACATCTGTTATTTACTACATGTGTAAATTATTTTGACTGGTCATTGATCATCAATATCATCGAGTTTATAGAGGATTCAAAAATATGGAAGAAAAACATATACAGAACAAGAGTCAATATTGCTAAAAGACGATTTATAATAATTCATTATTTTCATTACGATTTAGATTTAGATACGTCTTATTAGAGAAAGCATTAAACGACATCTAACAAAAAACTTTCTATGAATAACGACACGTTTCTAGAGAATCCGGATATAAACCTTCACAAAATTTTCTTAACCTGATTCAGAAAAGATTATTATTCATGATTAATTGGGATATTAAGCCAGCAAATTGATACATATATTCCAAACACAGTAAACAGGACACTTGGATTTATATAAATATAAGTTAGTATAAAGACATCAGAAGTCATTCCTGAGCTCTACATTCAAGCACTCCGACACAGCAAGGTGTAGTTCATGTGTACTCATTTTACAACGTCCACAAAATACACCCACACTTGGCTTCCCATTATCTCCAGCAAGAATAGCATAGCAAGATTTATGACGCAACATATGATAATCATATAAATAACCATTCTGCAAGAAAGTCATTTCAAAACGCTTTTCATTCAAAATACGTCAAATTAGGGAACTCACTTTTGCAACAAGTTGTCGAAACCGTTCCTGCAACAATTCCAATACCCCCCCCCCCCCCCACACACACACACACACACACACACACACACACACACACACACACACACACACACACACACACACACACACACACACACACACACACACAGGTTCGCAATGGACATGAAGCATCACACACTACCAAATGACTGCTGTTTATATCTTTCAACAATCAAGTAACAATTACTCATTGTTACAAAACAAAACTAAAATAAAATTCTAACTTCCATCATATATTTCGACGGGCTCCTTATAAATTTGATAATTTAATTATATTTTTTTTAATGGTAATTGACAATTTACATTTGTATTGTCTCCTACTGCCTTGATTTAATTATGTATGATAATCTGACCAGAGTTGCTGTGGCATGAATGTAAAAGTGATCCATTTTGAATTACATTTCTCTAGAACATGTTTAATTACTTAGAGGACGGTCGAGCGACGGTCTCGCTTCTTGCAGGTCGGTGTTCAATCTTCGACCTCCAAGAGCCACCATTCCTGTCATCCGCACTCTTCCAAATGCATATCCTCGTTCCTTATATGTATTTTATACTCGTAAACGTTTACCCCTTTTCCTGATAATTACCTTATCTCTAGTACTTAAAGTTCATATGTTACTTACGAGGACTAACATAATTCATTTCATATTTGCATTTTTAAATGTATTGAAGCTAGGAGATTCTAGGTAGATATCAGAAAGATCTCCAGAAGGTATTACATAGATATAAGAGATCACACGTCCCCTCAGACTCCCTGATTTCCAAGTGTGATGCAAACATTTATACACCACATCGTAATTTGGATTGTCTTTGGAATTCTTTTTAAATTGAAGATTCGTCCCATTCACATCATCACCGTCACCTCATCCTCGGGTACATATCATGCAGCATGAAACTTTCTCAACGGTAGAGTAGGAAGGATTACAATGTTAACAAGTGTTAACGAAATGCATCTCTTAGTGTCAGGCCTAGAAAAACTGTAAAAATTAACTTTGAAGAGTTAATTTTTAAAAATTCTTCTCAAAGTGTAGAAAAATGTAAGGAAAATAGAGAAGATTCATAATAGAATTATTAATCTCGCTCTTTCGGTCACATTCAATAAAACTTTTACATTGTACCTTGTAAAGAATGTAATAGGTTCTATATAGGGCAAACATCCAATGGTTTGAAATTTCGAGTTTCGCAACATATATAATCTATAAGACATGGCCAATTGTATAATGCTTTGTGTGTTACGGCCAACTGTGGACCAGTAACCGGGTTCTTGATGTTATCTCTTTTTCTATATCCGGGAAGTTAACCTCCAAGCAGAAGCCTCTAGCAGCTCGCTAGCAGCACTTCACAATAGGCACATCACTGTCTTCCTTAACTCCTACGAGCCAATGCCGGGTACGTCGATCTTCAAAAAAAAACACTGTATATAAAAGCAGCTAACGCACGCTGCTCAGATCGACGGCGGCTACTTAGGCTTCTCGCAGGACCAAGTTAGTAGTTCATGGACTGCCCAAGGTGAACTGCCTTCCTCAGCTCAATTGCCTCCATATGTCACCTCTGTGGACATAAAACCATCATTAGCCAGATGGACAGTACACAGGGTAATCCTGGGAATAACACTCATTCACCGGGAACTTGACATTGTGACTTATAGCCACAACCTAGATGGCGCTGATCTTGATACACCACCCACCAGAGGTCATCCACATTGGCCTCTTATTCTGACTGACGCAGGAAACCAGAGCACTTCGCTGATAACACGCCTCCACCAACAGATGACTTTGTCTACATGGCGCCCAATACTAGGGGAATTGCAGTGCAGACCCATAGATGGCGCTGAAATTGCTACTCCACACACTGCCGATAGTGTCGATCTCCTAACAGTGTTCATTTGTCAGAAAGTTTTCACCAAATTGATTGGGAGAAGATTTCTTCAATAACAAATTGTAAAACATTTTCAATAGAAACATTAATAAATCTGTTTTAACACAGTTTACAAAATCATGTAATTTGAACATTACCTGTGGTTTGAATAATTTAGATCCATTTTTGATTGATCAGTTAGAGGGCAATTTGAGTAGGCTCACTGATACAAATTTATCTCACCAATACCTTATTAATATTTAATTATATCTTTATAGACATTGTACCTCGCCTCACTAATTTCCTGGTTGCATATCCACACCCACTGAACTGTAAATCCATCCTCCTGTAGATGTATTATTAAATACGAAAGTACTTAAGGAAATTCCTGTCTTAATCCTTCCTTCGTGGTCTGGCACTCTCACATTGCTCATTACGTGTTAATTTCTTCGAGATGATTTACACACACACACACACGCGCGCGCATATATATATATGTCGTACCTAATAGCCAGAACGCACTTCTCAGCCTACTATTCAAGGCCCGATTTGCCTAATAAGCCAAGTTTTCATGAATTAATGTTTTTTCGTCTACCTACCTACCTAACCTAACCTAACCTAGCTTTTTTGGCTACCTAACCTAACCTTACCGATAAATATAGGTTAGGTTAGGTTAGGTAGGGTTGGTTAGGTTCGGTCATATATCTACGTTAATTTTAACTCCAATAAAAAAAAATTGACCTCATACATAGAGAAAAGGGTTGCTTTATCATTTCATAAGAAAAAAATATAGTAAATATATTAATTCAGGAAAACTTGGCTTATTAGGCAAATCGGGCCTTGAATAGTAGGCTGAGAAGTGAGTTCTGGCTACTAGGTACGACATATATATATATATATATAATATATATATATATATATATATATATATATATATATATATATATATATATAATGTCGTACCTAGTAGCCAGAACGCACTTCTCAGCCTACTATGCAAGGCCCGATTTGCCTAATAAGCCAAGTTTTCATGAATTGTTTTTCGACTACCTAACCTACCTAACCTAACTTTTTCGGCTACCTAACCTAACCCAACCTATAAAGATAGGTTAGGTTAGGTAGGGTTGGTTAGGTTCGGTCATATATGTACGTTAATTTTAACACCAATAAAAAAAAATTGACCTCATACATAATGAAATGGGTAGCTTTATCATTTCATAAGAAAAAAAATAGAAAAAATATAATAATTCAGGAAAACTTGGCTTATTAGGCAAATCGGACCTTGCATAATAGGCTGAGAAGTGCGTTCTGGCTACTAGGTACGACATATATTTGCCCGATTTGCTAATAGGTGGAATGATTCTTTAAATTTGCTTTAAATTGTTTCCAATTAGTTTATTTGAATTATTACTATATTATATTAAGTACATAAATTATTGACTTAGTTGTGTTAGGTTAGGTTAAGATAAGTTAGGTTAGGTTTGGTTAGGTGGGGTTGGTTAGGTTCAGTCATATACATACTTTAGTTTTAACTTAAAAAAAAATTAACTCATACATAATGAAATGGATAACTTAATCATTTCATAAGAAAAAAATAGAAAAATATATATATTCTGAAAAATTTTGCTTATTAGGCAAATTGGGCCTTGCATAGTAGGCTGAGAAGTACGTTCTGGCTACTAGGTACGATATATATATATAATATTATATATGCGAACAAGCCTGAATGGTCCCCAGGACTATATGCGAATGAAAACTCACACCCCAGAAGTGACTCGAACCATACTCCCAGGAGCAACGCAACTGGTAACTACAGGGCGCCTTAATCCGCTTGACCATCACGGCCGTCAAAAGGAAGTGATAGCCGAGGCTATTTGAGCCACTTCCCCGACGGCAACTATAATATTATAATATTATATATATATATATTATATATATATATATTATATATATATATTATATATATATATTATATATATATATTATATATATATATTATATATATATATATATATATATATATATTATATATATATATATATATATATATATATATTATATATATATATATTTATATATATATATATATTTATATTATATATATATATATTTATATTATATATATATATATATTATATATATATATATATATATTATATATATATATATATATATATATATATATATATATATATATATATAAATATATATATATATATAATATGTCGTACCTAGTAGCCAGAACGCACTTCTCAGCCTACTATGTAAGGCCCGATTTGCCTAATAAGCCAAGTTTTCCTGAAATAATATATTTACTCTATTTTTTTTCTTATGAAACGATAAAGCTACCCATTACATTACGAATGAGGTCAATTTTTTTTTTATTGGAGTTAAAATTAACGTAGATATATGACCGAACCTAACCAACCCGACCTAACCTATCTTTATTGGTTAGGTTTGGTTAGGTAGCCGAAAAAAGTTAGGTTAGGTTAGGTTAGGTTAGGTAGGTTAGGTAGTCGGAAAACAATTAATTCATGAAAACTTAGCTTATTAGGCAAATCGGGCCTTGCATAGTAGGCTGAGAAGTGCGTTCTGGCTACTAGGTACGACATATATATATATATATATATATATATATATATATATATATATATATATATATATATATATATATATATATATATATATTATATATATATATTATATATCGGCGTTCTCAGAGGACACGTCTTGAGGCCACGAAGAAAGCACCGCGGACTCAGCACCTAGCTTCTTGATCAAGAGTCTTCAGCAGAAGACTAGATTGTGCACGATCCCCTTGTAAAGTGTTAATACCCCTCCCCCTTGTGTACTCTTTTATTCCATATATTTAATAGGTGATGGTAATAATTATAATATTAAGTTCTTAACTTTCTTTCCCTACTCCCTTTTAAGTTCTTAACTTTCTTTCCCTACTCCCTTTTAAGTCATATATATATATATATATATATATATATATATATATATATATATATATATATATATATATATAATTGGCAAGTTTTTCTCTGAATGCTCTGTGTTCCCTTCTTTGACGCTGTGGGTCCCTACAATTGCACCAGAGGTGGTACCCCACCCTCCCCATTTATTTAATATATATATATATATATATATATTATATATATATATATATATATATATATATATATATATATATATATATTATAATCTCCCAACATGCAGCCTACAACAGCTGTCTAAGTCCCAAATACATGTGAACTGCTTCGGTGTACAAAGGCTTCATTTGAAAGGATAGTCTAACCAATTGATTTTCTGCCATAACCGGGATTCCAGCCCAGTTCACTTCTAGTTGCTGACGCTAACCAGTGGGCCACGAGACCTAGTGTTTGTGAGAGAGGTCATAACTCCTGTCTGTGTACCTAGCTGCGTCGCCCCGCGACGACACTTTATCTCTAAAAAAAATATTTTTTTATCAAATCCTTAGTCTTCATTCGATATCATAAAAATCATGTGCAATGAGACACTGATATAGCCACATGGCATTCTTTAAGAGCGTAGAGTTCTGCTTTGTAAATCTGAGTAGTATGTCTTATGAGGAAACAGTACACTTCTATCACTCCAGCGTATCCACCTGCATCTCGTCGTTTATCATCTCCGTGTGTTTTGGCACAACCTTCCACCCCAATATATCCTTCCAAGAGCTACGACAACCTTCTGCAAGCTTACCCTTCCCATCACACTTCCCTTCCTTGAGGACAAGCCTTCCTTTGTACGCTTTTCTCGTAGCTTGTTAGCCACCTTCAGTGTAAACACCCACTTACCACCACCACTCAGTGTTGGAGTCTCCTGGTCTGGCACCCAATTACAGCTCATATTTTCCTTATTAAAAGCTATGACACCCACCTGGTCGACATCCCATCCTTTACCAAGTTAATGAACCCATTTCAGCCACCGGTCCATTCCACTCCTGGCTGTGGCATCCATGTCTAGCTACTATCAACACCAAGCAGGTGATCCCGTCTTGAACCCGTCGTACATACCACTTCTGGCGGGTCTCATCCCCTCCCCCTTACATCCTACATCCCCTACCATTCCCTTCATCTTTTTTATTTTGCATTTACAGCCCCAAACCCATCACTGACCCTACTTTGATTACCTCATTTATTTCCCCTCCAATCTATTTTGTAATAATGACTTCGATCTACGTCCTCATTTATTGCTGTCTAATATATAATTCCCATTTTCAGCACCAGAAGCTGCTGGTGCTTCTCAGGCTCTCATAGATTTCAACCCTTCACCTGACAGTGATAGAAGTTGTATTCCCTCTTTGCGGCTCCACTCGCAAACACCCACACCCCTCCCAGTCTTGTTCTGGCTGCGATATTCATCGACCACCGACGTTATCACCCCTTGTTATACTTCCCATCAATAGCACATTCGCAAACTACCCTCTCCGCCTGGTCGAAATACCCTGGATCCATGACGAGGCGTGAACTACCACCTACACCTACATCTTCTAGATCTTTTCCTTAAATGCAGTCACCTATTGACGTCTTACCCCCAGCAGCGTCACACAGTGGCAGTATTCTCCTTCAACCTTTCCCCCATCACAGTCCAGGCTGCATCACCTCCATAATATCCTACATTCAGTCTCCCTTGACTGCAACACCTATGTAGCTATCCATCTATCCCAACCCATCACTCCCCGTGCTACGACACCCACCTTTCCCACACCAGTCCGATGCACCTACCTGTATCTCCAGACCCCCTCCTTTCCCTCCCAGGCTGCGAGCCGAGGCCCACAATGTCCTACCGTGTCATTCCAAGCTGAGCTTTCATGTCACAATAAACCTAATTCCCTACCTTCAATTTCCTGTTTCATTACACCCCTGTTGTCGCTCCAGTTCTCGTATACAAACAATAACTACAGCCCTTCAGGTACCAATAGTTGGGACGGAGCGCTCTTGATCACAGGCTCTGTTATGATATACTCATTGGGCCAGGTAATTGGTGGGCTGGTGGTGGGTCCGACCCGTCCCTGCACAAGTCACTGCTGACCTTCCACCCCTGATGTCTCCCTCGGGGACAAACGACCGAGTAATTCCGTATAATTTGCGCTCGTCAGCAAAGAATTGTCTGAGCAGTAAATTGGCGGCTTTAACGCGAGCGGTCACCTGTCTGCCTCAGGTGATGTTCATGGCTGTTTAGCTTTGGTTCTTAATAATAATAATTCATTGTGTCGGAGGACAGGAAGCCAGCGTGTATTCCATTGTGCGATAAACACCATCAATACATTCAATATAACAAACACAATCACTGAGAGGAGTGTCGATGAAATACATGCAGGCTTTGTTATGCAAGCCCCTTGGGAATCTTCACCAGCAGACTTTAAGATTATGGTTCTTGAAGGAAGAAAGAACCAGACTAATCATCATCTGCTACGTAATATTGCACAGATGCAAAAAGAAGCAAACTTGGCATCTGACAGCTTCACTTCACAGATGGATCAGTAGACCAGCAGGGACAAGAAACCGGAGCTGCAGTTAAATCAGGAAATTGTTTAAATAGTTGGAGACTCTCAAATGGGTGTTCAACTTTACAAACAGAGATGCTAGCCATTCAAAAGGCTTTGGAACATGCTCTTCCTGAACACCGACAGCATGTTATCATATATACAGATTCGAGAACTACCATTGAAACCTTGCAACAAGAACACATACGTGATAACATCCATCTGATCACAAATGTCATATCCTTAATGCAAACACTCAAACATCAAGGCCGTCGGGTACTTATCAACTGGGTGCCAAGTCATGTGGGAATAATAGGAAAGGACATTACAGACAAAGCTGCAAAATTTGCAACTAAGAGAAAAAATGTAGACATTTACATAAGTCTATCACAGATTAACAAAGTAATAAGAAACAGAGCAATGCAGAAGATGTACATTGACCACAACACAGCAGTTGCAACATCAGGATCTGCGGGTTGGTACAAGAATTCAACCAACTATGAACCACTTAGTTTGGTGAAAGGGAGCAGTAGAACAACAGAAGTACACTTATATCGCATCAGGCTTTGATATCCATGTGTATGGGAAATAGGCTTACACGTTCCGGAAGATGAGAGGAAATATCAGCACTGTGGAGAAATGCACGATAGACCACTGGAACATTATCTAACACAGTGCACAGTTACAAACCCATTAAGATTTCAAGTAAGATTCAACACAGCAGAAGTTGTTAAACACATGAGACAAGCTCTAACTAAAGCGACCATACGAGTCATAAATACTCATACTCCGCCCAAGTAAAACAGAAACAAGAAACACTTGGTGGGCCAGCCAGAGGCTTAGGGCCCGCGCTGGAATATCCCTGAAAAAAACGAGTGTTTTCATATACGTAAGGCATATATCGAGCTCCCCCCCCCCCCCCAAGGTCGAATTATTGACCCCATCTAGTATATAATCTGTCATACATGAGAGCCTCGTCGAGCTCCACCGGTGACACTCCGTCACTGTTCTCTTTACTGTCGGCTCTGTACTCACTTTGCCTCGTGATAAAGTCGGCGCTTAACAACTGTATAAACCAGCCCCTGAACACAGGGTCCTCGCAGCACCTCTGTGGACTCAAAAGGTTATTTTCTGTCTCCAGAGAGCGGGAGGCAGGCGTCTACTTTGGATTCCTGGTTACAACAATATATATATATATATATATATATATATATATATATATATATATATATATATATATATATTATTAAATATGACCGAAAAAGTAAGATTAATAATTCTAACACGAATTTTCTCAATCTTTCGTACATTACGCTTCACTGTTGGAGGTAAATCAAAAATCAATTCTCCAAAATTCATTTTTATTTCTAGTCTGACGCGACACGGGCGCGTTTCGTAAAACTTATTACATTTTCAAAGACTTTAGTTCACAAATACACAACTGAATAGAACTTACGTATCTCCGATTTTATATCTACATTTGAGTGAGGTGGAAGGGGTGATGTGGCATTAACACAAGACAGAACAAAATGTGGTATTAATAGGGTATTAATTTCATCAACACAAGACAGAACAAGAGTATTAATAGGGTATTAATTTCATCAACACAAGACAGAACACGAAACAATGGATATTGAATAGAAGTGTTTGTAGAAAGCCTATTGGTCCATATTTCTTGATGCTTCTATATTGGAGCGGAGTCTTGAGGTGGGTAGAATATAGTTGTGCAATAATTGGCTGTTGATTGCTGGTGTTGACTTCTTGATGTGTAGTGCCTCGCAAACGTCAAGCCGCCTGCTATCGCTGTATCTATCGATGATTTCTGTGTTGTTTACTAGGATTTCTCTGGCGATGGTTTGGTTGTGGAAGAGATTATATGTTCCTTAATGGAGCCCTGTTGCTTATGCATCGTTAAACGCCTAGAAAGAGATGTTGTTGTCTTGCCTATATACTGGGTTTTTTGGAGCTTACAGTCCCCAAGTGGGCATTTGAAGGCATAGACGACGTTAGTCTCTTTTAAAGCGTTCTGTTTTGTGTCTGGAGAGTTTCTCATGAGTAGGCTGGCCCTTTTTCTGGTTTTATAGTAAATCGTCAGTTGTATCCTCTGATTTTTGTCTGTAGGGATAACGTTTCTATTAACAATATCTTTCAGGACCCTTTCCTCCGTTTTATGAGCTGTGGAAAAGAAGTTCCTGTAAAATAGTCTAATAGGGGGTATAGGTGTTGTGTTAGTTGTCTCTTCAGAGGTTGCATGGCGTTTCACTTTCCTTCTTATGATGTCTTCGACGAAACCATTGGAGAAGCCGTTGTTGACTAGGACCTGCCTTACCCTACAGAGTTCTTCGTCGACTTGCTTCCATTCTGAGCTGATGCTGAGAGCACGGTCGACATATGCGTTAACAACACTCCTCTTGTACCTGTCTGGGCAGTCGCTGTTGGCATTTAGGCACATTCCTATGTTTGTTTCCTTAGTGTAGACTGCAGTGTGGAAACCTCCGCCCTTTTCCATGACTGTTACATCTAGAAAGGGCAGCTTCCATCCTTTTCCATCTCGTAAGTGAAACGCAGCACGGAACTCTGCTCAAACCGACAGAGTGTATCGTGATCCAGCCTGTACTCCTCTTGACATACCAGAAAATATTCTGAGGAAACTACTCCAAGCTTGTACTAAAGAGGCACCCTTCTTGAGCCCGGATGGGCACATGTATAAGCAAGTAGATGGGGTCGCCATGGGTTCTCCCCTAGGTGTCCTGTTTGCAAACTTCTACATGGGTACCATCGAGCAAAAAGTCTTAGTCGACATGAACTTGAAACCGGCCATATACTGCAGGTATGTTGACGACATTTTTACACAGGTACCTGATGTCAGACATCTGCAGGAGCTGAAGGAGGCATTTGAGCAGAGTTCCGTGCTGCGTTTCACTTACGAGATGGAAAACACATATTAAACACACAAACACACATAAACACGACTAGTTTACACATATACATCATACTTATACTCGTTTTGGGTGAGGTGAGATGGCACAAAAGTTTTGGGTGAGGTGAAAATGCTATGCCAGAACACGAATCAATGGGTATAAATTGGGTATGAAAACACAGGAATGGAAGTAACTGCAGTAGGCTTATTGGCCCATACTTCCTCTTGCTGCTTCTATGTTGGCTCGGGGTCTTGAAGTGGGTAGAATATAGTTGTGCATTAATTGGCTTTTGATTGCTTGTTGACTTTCTGATGTGTAGTGCCTCGCTGATGTTGAGTCTCCTACTATCGCTGTATTTATTGATGATTTCTATGTTGCGTGTTAAGATTTCACTAGTGATGGTCTGGTTTGTGAGAAGAGATTATATGTTGCTTGATGGAGCCCTGTTGTTTGTGCATTGTTAATCGCCTAGAAAGAGACTTTGTGTCTTGCCTATATACTGAGTTCTTTGGGGCTTACAGTCCCTAAGCGAGCATGTGAAGGCATAGACGACGTTGGTTTCCTTCAAAGTGTTCTGTTTGGTGTCTGGGGAGGTTTTCATGAGTAGGTTGGCTGTTTTTTGTTTTTTATTTTTATAGTAAATTGTCAATTGTATTTTCTGATTTTTGTCTGTAGGGATAACATTCCTCTCAATGATATCTTTCAGGACCTTTTCCTCTGTTTCATGATCCGTCGAAAAGTTCATGAAAAACAATCTAATATGAGGTACAAGTATTGTGCTAATTGACTCTTCAGAGGTTGCATGGCGTTTCACCTTTCATTTTATGACGTCTAAAACAAAACCGTTAGAGAAGCCATTGTTGACTAGGATCTGTCTTACCCTACAGAGTTCTTCACTGACTTGCTTCCATCCTGAACTGTGACTGAGAGCACGGGCGACATAAGTGTTGACAACACTCCTCTTGTACCTGTGTGAGCAGTCACTATTGGCATTGAGGCACATTCCTATATTTGTTTCCTTAGTGTAGACTGCAGTGTGGAAGCCTCCGTTCCTTTCCGTGACTAGAAAGGGCAGCTTCTCATCATTCTCTATCTCGTAAGTGAAACTTAACACAGAGTTCTGCTCGAATGCCTCCTTCAGCTGCTGCAGACGTCTGAAATCAGGTACCTGCATAAAAGTGTCAACATAAATGCAGTATATGGCGGTTTTCAAGTCCATGTCAACTAAGACCCTCTGCTCGATGGTGCCCATGAAGAAGTTCGTAAACAGGACCTAAATCAAATAATGGTCATGGAAACGTTCTTGGAAATGATGCACCCCAAGACAAAGTTCAAGATCCAAGAGGCAGGGGTAAAGGATGTAAGAGATGCTGCAGATAGGGCGGACATGATAACAGAAGCGTACAAGAGCTTCAGGGAGAACAGAGTGAGAAGCGAGGCGAGACACAGCAATGGCAGACCCAGTGCAGTCTGGGGAGGACGAAGTTTTGGGGGACAGACAAGTCATATGATGCGAGGTGTGTCAGTGTCAGGAGTGCCTCCAAAAGTGTCAGGAGGCAGTAAAGAGGTTCATCCCGGCCCAAAGGGAAAAATCCGAGAAGCAACAGAAGAATCCATGGTATAATAGGGCATGTATGGAAGCGAAGAAACTGAACAAAAGGGCGTGGAGGAACTTCCGGAATAACAGAACACCAGAAAGCAGAGAGAGATACCAGAGAACCAGGAATGAGTATGTCAGGATGAGAAGAGAAGCAGAGAAAAGTTTTGAAAATGATATAGCAAACAAAGTCAAGACCGAACCAAAGCTACTCCATAGTCACATCAGAAGGAAAACAACAGTGAAAGAACATGTATTGAAACTTAGAACAGGGGAGGAACGGTATACAGAGAATGACAGAGGTGTGTAAAGAACTCAACAAGAGGTTCCACTAGGTCTTCACAATAGAACAAGGTGAAGTCACTGTGTTAGAAGAAAGGGAGATAAACCAGGCGGCCTTGGAAGAGTTCGAAATTACGAGAGAGGAGGTCAAGAGACACCTGCTGGATCTGGATGTTAGAAAGGCTGTTGGTCCAGACGGTATCTCACCATGGGTACTGAAAGAGTGTGCAGAGGCAGTTTGCTTGCCACTCTTTATAGTGTATAGTAAGTCACTGGAGACGGGAGACCTACCAGAAATATGGAAGACGGCGAATGTGGTCCCAATATACAAATAGGGCGACAGACAAGAGGCACTGAACTACAGGCCAGTGTCCTTAACTTGTATACCATGCAAGGTGATGGAGAAGATCGTGAGAAAGAACCTGGTAACACATCTGGAGAGAAGGGACTTCGTGACAAATCGCCAACATGGGTTCAGGGAGGGTAAATCTTGCCTGACTGGCTTAATAGAATTCTACGACCAGGTGACAAAAATTAAGCAAGAAAGAGAGGGCTGGGCGGACTGCATTTTCTTGGATTGTCGGAAAGCCTTTGACACGGTACCACATAAGAGGCTGGTACATAAGCTGGAGAGACAGGCAGGTGTAGCTGGTAAGGTGCTCCAGTGGATACGGGAGTACCTAAGCAATAGGAAGCAGAGAGTTAAGGTGGA